>NC_065509.1:8379267-8466169 GCF_006386435.1 Epinephelus moara | reverse complement strand
GTTTTTCTACTCACTGACGTGGTCAATCTATGTGAAACTGCACATAGGCACTGAGGATTGGCATAGGTAGAAGGTGACAAAGCTACCAATGGGTATGGACTAGTCTTTTATAGTTGATGTGAAATGTCAGTTTACTTACAGCTGGAAGAGTCCTTCTCCTTGCTGGGACTGTCTGTGCTACTGCCAGCTGCAGGAGGTGAAGCACTGCTGTTTGTCCCACTGGCTTCTCCAGTGCTGCCCTCAGCCCGAGGAGGACTGTGGAGAACACAGCAGCAGAAGGACAATGAGGCATTCAACTGAAAATTACATTTTAGGTCAATTCTAAGCTCTTCTGTTTCAGTCTTTTTAAACTGGTAAATTTTGACTGTATTACTCACATTAAAGTAAACTCAGTCAATTATCTTATTAATCAGGAAACAGCAACAGACTAGGCTCGCTGCATTTATACCAATTCACTCTTAATTTGTCTAAATTTGGGAACATGCAACTTCAACTAAAGAAGGCTCAATTACGTGAGTGTGGCGACCGTGCTGAGGTAGTGGTGGATGTTGAGCATGGCGGCGTCCAGCAGAGTGTGAATGTTCTGGAGACACTGGAGCCTGGCCTCCAGGCCCCGCCGACCCTCCGCCTCCAACTCCCTCAGCTCCTCCTCTGACAGCCGGGACAGAGACGGAGGAGGAGGAGGCATTGACGACACTGGATAAGAGGAGAGGAATTAAGACAGACCGGTCCAGGTGCAACAAACTTCAACATAGCTACAACAGCTTAGATGTGGGCACTAAGTAAGCTCTCAAAGAACGGAGAATATATGTATGAGAAACATATGTGTAACACTTTGGCAAAATTTTATTTCAATTGTTTTATTCACGATTGTTCGTACAATCTTGTTCTTGACAACTTTGAACAGATGTGATGCATTTTGACACTAAAAAAAGTGTTGTACATGTGGGGAATGCCAGGAACTTTCACATAGTGTGTCTGGACAGTATGTTGCTATGGAAATGCTCAACACTTCCTTAAACAAGAGGCTCAAAAGAGAAGTAAGACAATATGATCATCCACATGACTCACCCAAATGCATCTAATTACACATCTTATTATTTCTATTCTCATAGAGAAGCAACATGACCGCCATCTTAGTATATAGAGTGTGTGTGCTTACCAAAGGGAGGAGGTGGTGGCATGGGCAGCCACGGTGCAGTGGGGAAGGGCGGAGGGGGGAAGGAGAAGGGGAAGCCTGGGATTGCTGATCCTGGAGCAGCAGTGCCTGCAGCTGCCTCTGCGGTCGATGAGGTGGGCTGGCTGGTACCTGATGAAACAAACACAACATGTTGGGTAAATGTAAAGCTATCCCAGGGTATAAGGTAAAGTAAAACAATAACACAAGACATGAAGTTAGCAATCTGTTTTAGATACTCTGGGTTTGATTATCTTTTTTCTGTTTTGTGGTGTGGTAAATTGGAGTTGATAATGCGTTGCATGAGAGCAGGAGTTATCCTTACCAGCTGCCTGTGTGGCCTCTGTGCTGCCCTGTGGAGCTTCAGTGGGACCAGGAGCTGCAGCTGCTGCAGCAGGGGGAGGCACTGCAGGGAAGGGACCCCAGAAGGGGAAGACGCCAGGAGGAAAGCCAGGTAACATGCCTGGAGCCACTGGAGAGGGAAACAGAACAAATGAGATACTAATGCTGGGAAAGGGTCCAAATATGTATTTACCAGAGGATGATTATCAACATAATTAATGTTCTCTGTGAAGGGGTAAACATGACAGACAAGACTACTTGTTGATTACACAAGGAAAGTTGGACTGAAAAACATACTGAACCAAGATTTCTGGGATAGTTTCTCAAAAGTTAAAGGGAGTGATTTAAAAAAGGTGAGACTTTCTAGGGACTGTTCACCCCCCAATTAAACTAGAATTACCACCCCGCGGTTGTATGCCTCTGCACACCAGTCAAGTTTCTCTTAAAGTTTACATCCATGTCTGTGAAAACATGGATGCTTCACACACATCTTCCGCCGACAACACAGATCTGTACAATCAGCACAGCTTCAAGGTGGACACCCACGATGAGTGTGAGCATTTCAGTATCTGACCAAATGTCTCCCCGTCTGTTCCTGAGATATGACGTTGAATAGTGAAGCTGACCTTTAACCAAAAGGTCAAAGGTCAGCTTCACTGTACATCACAATGTTCTGCACAAAACATTATGCAATGTCTCAAGAGCAATGTCTCGTTCCAGAAATCATGACCTGGTTACTCAAGATGATCCACAGACCTTGTTGTGATCAGTGTCATGTAGGAGAGTGTGGCATGTAAACATGACTGTAATGATGGCTATCTTAGTGGTGCTGGCAGTATTGAGTAGATGCATGTATCTTTGTGCAAGGTGATACAGTTGGCGAGTATAGTTCCTGTAATAGTTTTGTAAATGTATTTTTCAAGCTTTTTATGCACCACAAGCCGAGTGCCATCTAGTTCCATTATACTGGAGAGAAGGCAGACATCTCTATGGTTGATATCTCCAACACTCAGGAGATAGGTGAACCTTATTTTTAATACTGTATTAATTTTTTACACGGTATGTCTAATTTTTCTACACACTTATCTTATGGTCACCAAAAACTCTGCTCATGAATGCAAACATTCATATAAAAGGTACTGCGGAACAGGTAAATGTACTCTCAGGTATTGGAATGTTCAGTGTTGCACAAAGCATTTCTCTGCTCTAGTTTCCTCTTGTACAGCGGCTGTTTCACAGCTGAGGTCACCCACTTGACATGCGTTCTGCCCTGCCAAAAATTTAGGTGTAGCTGGGGGTCATGTGGTGCTGCTACAAACAGGAAGGCAGGGGTTTTGTGTTCCTGTGTACTGGTTTTAACTCTCACCATTGGCGGGTGGGGCTGCGGGGGCGTTAGCAGGGGCCGCAGGAGCAGGGGGCGGGGCCTGGGCAGGGGCTGGAGTCTGATTGTTATTGGATGCACGGAGGACGTCCATGCGACAGGTTGGGCAGGTCTGCTGCCTCTGAAACCAGGAGCGCAGGCAGCTGTGGGGAGAAATGTAGGATGACAGTATTTGAAGTACTCTGTAAACAAACACATAGCAACATTTAAACACAACAACAAAACCAAAAGTTATTGTTCTAAGTCATGTTTAAGTTGCCAGACTGTTTAAATACAGGAACTGTGTGTGTAATCAGCTCCTGTAGATGCTGACTGATTCCGACATCTATGCTGTTTTGTTTGTTTGCAGTCTATAATCTTTCCTGCTGAGTCAGGCCGTTGACCACAGGACTTACCTGGAATGGAAAATGTGATTACAAGGTAGTTTCTTGGCTCCAGTGACCATTTCCTCTCGACAGATGATACAGACGTTGTCAGAGGCCTGCAGATCTTCAGGAGTAGCATCAGGGTATCTGAACACAGGCAAACAATAGAAGAGAAATTAATTTTAAAAAATGAAGTTTGTGGCCAGATACCTTGTTTGCAAAAGTTTTATTCAGGCCTGCACAACATGTCTAGATGTATCGTCCAGTTGTAGATACCCCCGACTAAAGAATACCAGCATCACTGAATACTGTCCTGACAGAGGAGGTTACAAAATGTGCACATACACAACACCTAGAATATACTGATGTATATGATACCACTTGACCATGTTTTGTCTTTTTAATATATAAAATCAATAAGGGAGATGCACTGGGAAATGATGATTTTCACACATACAACACAGGGCAATCAGGAAAGGCTAAAGATAACTCACAGTGTGTTCATGTTGCGAATGGCTCTCCGAGACATTATAGCATCTGTAACAGCTTTCTTGAACTGCCTGAGAAAAAAACAAAACAATATTTAACTCAAAACATGCCTCAAATATTAATCAAATAATATCCAGTAACTCAAAATTATATTTGTTTGTGTAAAAGGTATCATGTATGTGTCACTTCAAGTATGAAATGTCATCAAAACTCTTATTCCTTACATTTTCAGAATATTTAGACCTATGTGAGAAGTCAAAACATAATAAACCTTCTGACCACCACACAACTGCTCACCTCATAGCCAGATACATGGGCCGAATGGCAAACAGGGGGAAGGTGTGGACCTTTATCATGATGGTCATGAAGGCAATGTACAGGAGCACTTTGATGAAACCTGGAATAAAAACATCAGCGAATATTTGAGTATGGCTGCCACTGTTTTGTCTTGAACTGCACTCACACAAGCCCTTTTCACACTACACTTAGACTTGGGCTAAGGGAGCCATTAGTCTGGTGCTAAGAAAGTATTCACACTGGCATAATCCTGACACATTCAAAGTGGGCTAACCCACTAGCCCAGGGCTTCCTGGCCCTGCTCCAGGGTAGGGTTAGCACCTGAAAATGGACTTTACCTGGGGTTCAAAGTTGCCAGTGTTAAATGTAAGTAAGTTAACAACAGAATTTAAGAATGTTAACATGAGTAAGGTGTTCAGACTGACATTTAATCCAGGGCTAGTAGAAGTGCAGTGTGAGTCATATAGTCCCAGGCTTAGGTTTACCCTCGGTTAACAGGGTATTGTGTGTGAAAAGGGGCCAGGTTAGCCCAGGGTCAACTCTCAGCAAATATGCATGTTAGCCCTGGGCTAAGAGAATGCAGCGTGGAAAGCCAGACTGACTAGCAGAGAAAAATAATAGCCCAGCATCATATTTTGAACTACGGCTAAACACAGTACCTGTGAAGAGCTCTGTGTAGAGCATATAGACGGCCTTGTTGTCCCAGGGATTCTCACTCTGCAGGTCAATAGTGTGCAGAAGGTACTTAATGAAGGTTGTCAGCACCATGGTCAGCAGGATGGCATACTGAGGGGCATACAGAGAGGACATATCCTATTGAGAACATCTGTGTCCTTTACTGTGTGTGTATATTAGCAAATGCTATCTGTTGCAACTGTGTGGTGACACGAGAACAAGGTATGAAAAGGACTAAAATAAGAGCAAATAGTGAAGCAATGAGAGGTTTCATTTCCAACATGTTTCTTTTTAAATCTTATATTATTGTTGCATATTTTATGCCATTTCCTTTTTGATTTTAAATAACCAAGGGTGCGTTAAATAAGCCTTTTTACAGGTAAAAACACAGAGCTAAACCTCAGCTTCAACTTAAGTATTACAAACCTCAAATCCAAAAACAAGCTGGACTGAGGCTCCTCGGGTAATGATGCTGTGACAGGCATGGTTGACAAACAGGAAGTCCAGGACAGCCAGCAGTCCCATGAGAGCTGCAGGAAATAAAGAATACTGAATAACACATCTGTGAGGAGGCTGCAGCATCTACAAGCAGGAGAAAACAATACCTTTGTTTCTGCCCAAAATAAACAAGTACATTGTAATATCTATACTGAACTTCTTAAATCTATCCCCAGATAAATAGACTCCATGTAGGGTTGTAGCGGTATACTCGTTTCAAGGTATACTGTGGTATGAAAATTGATGAGTTATCTTACTGTGTGCGTGTGCTTAACCACGATGTTGACACTTAACTTTAATGCTTTTTAAGACCTTTTCAAAATAATTTCTAAACAATTTTTAAACAGATTCTATGAGGTAAGTTAAGGTAAGTATTATTATGTGGTCCCGTGCAGAGGTGGGTCTTATATAGGATTTTCCCAACAGGTAGGTGCAAGTATAAAATAAAAACACAGTGTAAGGTTCAGGGGTAAATTTATAGATTTGTCACATCAGATATGTGGACTTTTACGTGGAGCTTTGTGGAGCTGCACCTGGCCTTGTGTGCCAATAGCAATGATTTGCATACAGTTTCATTTAGCCTCAAGACTTGTTTCATAAGCAGAGTCAATACAGCAGAAAGAGATAGAGACAGAAGTCAAAGATAAAAAAAAGCCAACACAGAAGGGTGGAAGAACGATTTCTGATGGGCTGATAACGTGTACTTACATAACACTCTGAAGTGAAAAATCCAGGATATGTTTGGACTACGTTCCATCTGAAAGAAAACACAAAAATAAACATTATATAGACGTTACTTAAAACATGTGCAGTCACTTGTGTCTATCTTATCACTGAATAATCAACTATGATCCTGTATCACCTTGGTATATGTGATTGCCAACATCATTACAGGAGTACAGAAACCTGTCACATATTACAGTTTGTTTGATATTCAGCTGAGTGCTATCTAGTAATAGCAGTTTGATAAAGCCTCTCACACTAAAATCCTCTCCACCAACCTGGAAATGAGTTAGCATTTTCGCACTTCCGGTTGCCTCATCTTGAAGTCAATGGGTTTTTTGAATGGGTTTTTGGTTAGATGCCTAAATGAAGGTCTGTGGTTCACACAAGCTGTAGAGACATTCATGTTTTGTTCTAAAATACGTCAGTAAACACCCCACTGTTGAATTCTAAAGTCTGTCTTAAAAGGGCAGCTGCTAAAAAGTGGCTATCACCCCTTGCAGCACTTATCAGCTCACAGTGTGTCACAGTAAGGGCCCATTTATACTAAATTTGTAACTGAATTATAAGTCGCACAATATCAGATAACATTGTTTGTGCAACTCTGGTATGCCACACACCATCTGTCCCATGCTTCCTTTCTACCTTTAACAATGTACTGCATACGGACACAGTGGATTAAGTACACTGTGTACTATGCAGGATCAGGAAGTTGTTTCTCTCTCATCACTCACAAAGTCCACCCGGTCTTCAGCCAGCCAGTGGAAGCACTTGAGGAAGAGCAGGAGTGTGAAGAGGGCGACGAAGCGAGGGGAGAAGTCGTCCCTGAACACAGTGAATGCCAGGCACGTCTCGGTCACAGCGTACCAGGAGCGCTCAATCAGATGCTAAATGTATATAAACAAAGACGCCTGTTAAATACACTGCTGTCATTTACAACTGAGACCATTACATATGAAAGTAAATGTTGGTCACAATGAGTCAAGCGAGTCATGGATATAAAAAAAAGGACTCTACCTCCATCTCTGCAGCCCTTAGCTGTCCAAAGAAGACCTTCCTCATGAACTTTCCCAGCAGAAACACCAACACAAAGGCCTGAATGTACAACACCTGATACCAGAAACCAAAAGCGGATTAGTCACAATGTTGCCGACATGGCCTTTGAGGACATATTATCACTCTTAAAGATATTACTACGGGTACAATATCTAAATAACTAAAACCAAACTTCACTTTAGCTTTGCTCTTACCGCCATGCTGGGACTGCTCTTGGTGAGGTAGACCACAGTTGGGTAGAATTGGTGTTTGAGGAGGTAAGCGTGCACCACCACAGCCCCAGTCAGCGCCAGACTGGTGGCAGTCACCAAGGCTGCTCGCACCATTTTGGACTCAGCTACAGATACTATGGTGAGGAAACAGATGAAGGGACAAAAGAAGAAGGTTGTTGAAAGTGAAAGCTGACTAATGGAGCAGAGTGGCATGTAAATAAAGGGGGTAGCACTTTGCTGGATCATTTTGGTCAGACATCTCTCTGCTGTGTTCATTTTACTCAGACAGATTGCTTTACAAATTATCTGCAAATATAAAACATGTGGTCACAAAGCCTTGACAACCTGGAAATCTGCTTTGCAAACTATGTGGTCATTAGAGCTGCCTGCAACTAATGATTATTGTAATTGATTCATCTGATGATTATTTTGACAATTAACTGATTGTTAAGTCTATAAAATGTCATAAAGTTGTGAATAAATTCTCACAAATGCTCATAAATAAATGCACATCCCAAAGTGACATCTTGAAATTGCATCATTTGTCCAACCAACAGTCCAAAACCCAAAGGCTCTTCATTAACTATCATACATGGCTAACAAAGGCAGCAAATTGTCACAATCAAGAAGCCTGAACCACCAAATGTTTGACGCTTTTGCTTGAAAAATGAAATAGTTGGAGATTAATTGACTAATAGATTATTCGACTAAACATTGCAGCTCTGGTGGTCATCGATCAATAGAGATAGCTTTTGAAAAATCATCTCATCCCATCATGTGCTCCCTCTCGCTCAGTTTATGAATGGTGCCTCTCATCCAAGCAAGCCCAACCTTTCAGGATGTTTAAACACAGTAATCAAAAGATATACTGTAAATTTTGATATTTAAGGGTTTATGGGATATTTGGATGAAGCTGCATTGAAGAGTGTAGGTTTGCTGTAATGGAATTGACAATGACCTCGTCTTGCTCAAGTTTGCGTCACAAATCACAGAGAGCTGACACTTTAACTGAAAAACACATTTCATGGTTATCAACATTTGGAGTGCATCCACAGCTTAAAAGATAAAGTAACTCAGGTTTACATTTATTAAGGCTTAAAGTTATGCAGAACTGAGGGCGGGCCACTTTGAGTGACAGGCTGTCTGCCAATAGTGTCCTCGGCTTCTCAGTCAGAACCCTCACTCCTCCACAGCACCAGCCTCTCGCCCACATATGGTAACTTCTGGCTCCAAAAACAACAACATGGCGATGGCCATAATGCCAAATTTAAGGCTTCAAAACAAACCAAACTACAGAAAATAAAATGGAGCTACAGCCATTATTTCTACAATCTATGTGAACAGCACACTATACTAGTGCTGGGCAAGATACCGATAATACATCGATATCATGATATGAGACTAGATAGACTTTGGATGTTGTAATGTCTTAAGTGTTGTCTCTTCTGTTTATAAAGGTTGCATTACAGTAAAGTGTTGTAATTTTCTAAACTAACTGACTTTATATTATTTGTCTTTACCAACTTTTTTTTTTTAAATGAAAAATCTCATTGCGTAAATATTTTGTGAAAGCAGCAATGGTTAACAACGTTGCAGCAATATCATTATCAATTTGGGCAAGCCCTACAATGCAGTCTTATAAACTAAAACAGCCCAGTACTCTGATAATGAAATCTAGGTGAGGGCAGTGGATTGGCAGAGAGGAAGATTTCTTGGACCGATGGCTGAATTTTGAGAAAACCTGAAGAAATAAAGTATCTCACCAACCTATGTGGATTTTTCTAAAATGAAACTGTTGGGCCAACACCTACATTACTCTGGCCATGTATGAATCATGTCCATATCTCAGACGACACTGATGTAATTTTGACAGCACATGTGAAAATCTCAAGAATGGAAAGTAGCATTTTCAAAACTTAGATGATTGGCTCCACTAGACACATTACAGTTCAGAAGAAAGCAATAAATTTGTTACTGACTGGGATAGTACATTTGCAGGAGTCAACATGGTTACTGTTGCCCTTTGGTTCAAAGAAACTGTAGAGATTTCCTCCAGGGTTTTATATTAGCCACACTTGTTGTCAAGTGTGAACTACACATGGGTAACTAAAAGAAGGCCTTAAAGGTTGTTTGAATAAGATCTGGGTAAAACAAAGAGCTGTAAACTTGCCAGGTGAGCAAAAGTATTAAGAACCCAAATCTCAATCCTATCACCCTTTAAAATTAGCAATCCGAATAGTACATTTTAATGAGCTTTACTTACTAGGACGTCAAGGGAAAATATCTCTTTGTAGAATATTATGTTCCCACTTTTTTTGACCTGATATATGAACTCATACAGCATTACATTATAATATATCTCCAAGTCACAGCTGAAGTATTAAGTAAATGTGATTACTGATCTTTTATTAGGCCAGACAACACAACACTGCATCATACATTTACATTTTTAAATAGGTAAAATGTTCCAAATTAAACTATTGCTTGCTTTATTTCATATCCACCTGCACAGATGCTGAGGTACACTCCCACTATTGCATCGATTGAATCACTCCCTCCTGTGCTACAGTTGTCACACTGAATGCAACATAATAAACTAGCTTATCCCTTATTTCCACTTAAAATTATATAGCTAAACACCAACATATGCTTCCCATGAGAGGAAGCAGCTCTTTTAGCTCGCTAACATCAATGCTAACAAGGTAAAATGAAGTCTCAAAAATCCGACCAACCCTGTGAGACCTTTCAAAGATAAAGAGAAACTTACCACAGCTAGTAAGCTAGCTACATACTACTAAGAAAGCTGAATACATACATTTTTGTACAAGTAGCGTTACTTCATTCCAGAGACCACCTAGTCAACTGTCAAAGACAGGTAATTAGGTTAGTTAGCTAGTGTTAGCTAACGTTAGCTAGCTAGCAGGTAACGTTACAGCTGTCAGTACTCTGCGGGACTCACCAACTCGACGTGTGCGGAAGACTTGCTCCTTGGTTAATTTGACGGACGTCTCCTTGCCTGGTAAAATCCCTATAACCTTAGCAACTACTCCATTTCAATCGTTTCACGGTAGCCTCTCTATAATATTTATAATGCTCGCCCCTATTCGTCTGGCTACGTGTTTATCTTTGGCTTGCTCCTTGGGAGCCACCTCACTTCCGGCTGTAAGGCAATTTGACGCAAGAGGAATTTCAAGCATCACTGACACATTGTCTGTTTTCTCTCATGTGCTTGGTGTAAAAGCAGTTAGAAAGAGACTTTGCCTTACATACTTAATTAATTGATGTTTGCATTTAATCGCACGTTTTATACAATGTGTCGTATTGTATTTGTAAATATTAGGTGACCCACCTTTTAGGAGAGTTACGGTAATACCAACGTGGACCAATAGGAAGTTGTCAGGCTGGTTAGTGAGGGAATACTGCACAGGCAGAAAATAACTGGCAGAAATATTAGGATATTGTGAACTACGCAAGAGGCTAAATGAAATATGTCTAAAATATGTTAAAAGTATGTTTAAAGTAGGAATTATCCCGCTGTGATTTCAAAGCACTTGCTAGTGATGAGTTTCAGACTAAGAAATTAAAGTTTGTGTCACTGATAATGCTAGCTACTAGAGGTTGTAATTCAATATCTGATGGGTTATGGTTTGGTCTTTCCACCAGAAACTGTTTTTCATCAACAATGTAAATGAAGAGAGAGTTTCCAAAGGCTGGGGTATTCATTAAAATAACAATAGGTCTTAATTTAGCAGATCCAGGAGTGTTAAATCAAGGGCAACTGGATTTGTTTCAGTCTTGAAGACACTTTGCATTTCATCCAAAGGCTTCTTCAGTTAATAATAACTTCATTTAATAATAACTTTATTTATAGAGCTATCCCAGAGCTTTGTGGCCCTGACAGCAAAAGCACAGCTCTTTAGTTGTAACTCTAGATTGAGGGACTGTTAGATTTTTTTTTTTTTCCGGATGATCTTAGATTACGTGCACTTAGATGAAGCCATAACAGTTCACAGATGTATGCTGGTCTTAGGTCATGTAGTGCCTTAAAAGTAATGAGTAAAACCTTAAAATAAATCCTGAAGTTAACAGGAAGCCAGTGCAGGATGCTAAAATGGGGGCTTTGTGATCTTTTTTGAACCCACTTATCAGTCTTGCTGCAGCAATTTGTACAATCTGAGGGCATGAGCATGCTGTATTGGTTAGGCAGGTAAAGAGTGAAATACAGCGGTCAATTTTAGGGAAAATAAAGGCATGATTAAATTTCTCAAATTTAGAGAATAATAGAGATCATGATTGTTCAAACTGGAATCAAAGATAACTCTTTGAGGGGCGACGGTGGCTTAGTGGGTAGAGCAGGCGCCCCATGTACAAGGCTGTTGCCGCAGCGGCCCAGGTTCAAGTCCAGTCTGTGGCCCTTTGCTGCATGTCATCCCCCTTCTCTCTCCCCCCTTCACACTTGGCTTTCCTTTCCATTAAAGGCAAAATGCCCAAAAAAAATCTAAAAAAAAAAAAAAAAAAAAAAAGATAACTCTTTGATATCTAGCACTGGACTTAAATTAGGAAATGTGTCATTGAAGACTGAAATGTTTAGTGGCCCAAATAATATTATTCCTGATTTTTCTTCATTGAGTTAAAGGAAGTTATTAGACATCCAACACTTGATATCACTTAGATATCTTTTAAAGAGGTCTGTCTGTTGGGGATTCTGGTTTTATAGACACATAAGAGTTGAGTGTCATCAGCATGACAATGGAAAGAGATTTTATGATTGAATATTTCTCTGCCCAGAGGAAGCATGTTATTATAGAATAGAAGAGGACCTAGGACAGAGCCTTGAGGTACTCCGTAGTGCATAATGGCAAACTGTCTGTTTGAGAGATAGGAGACGAACTATTTGAGAGTAGTGTCTATCACCCCTACAAGCTACAGACTGCAGCAAATCATTTGCTAATCCAGCAAAGCTAACCCTAGCTCCAAATGTGGCTGTCTGAAATGCACGTTTTATATTTAGATTAGGATCACTTCTCAGCTAAAAAGAAGTTTAAAAAGAAAACATTCAATGTTAATGGCCTTAACATATTATTAGGAGAAAAAAACCCCATTAAAACGATATGCAACCAATGTCAAAAAAAAAAAAAAAGCACATTAATGGCTGCACCTCCAGTCACTAGTCTGTAAATATCCTGCGGACGACACCACCCTCATTGGATTCATCTCCAGCGGGGATGAATCTGCCCAGTGCCAGACTGACCAACTGGTGAAGTGGTGCAGCCAAAACAGTGTGGAGCTCACTGCTCTGAAGACAGTGGAGATGGAAGAATGCAGTCCCACCTGCCACCATCACCCTCAGTCAACAATTTGGAGTCCTTCTGCTTCCTGGGCTCCTTCAGCTCCCTCATCATAAAGCACACAAGATTATGCATGTCCTGCAGCAGCTGAAGAAATTCAACCTGCAAAAGTCGGTGATGGTGCACTTCTACACTGGCATCATCAAGTCCATCCTTAACTCCTCCATCACCGGACCAAAGGTAGACTGCAGCATATCATTCGTTCTGCTGAGAGGGTTACTGGCTGCAGTCTGCCGTCCCTCCATGACTTGTACGATTCCCGGACCCAGAGGTGAGCAGGAAAGATTGTGAATGACCCATCCCACCCCAGACACAAGCTCCATGAAACACTCCCCTCTGGCAGGAGGCTGTGGTCCATGAGGACCAAAACCTCACGTCCCAAAAATAGTTTCTTTTCAACTGCAGCCTGCCTCATCAACAAGTCCTGCGACCTTTCAACTGCAGCCTGCCTCATCAACAAGTCCTGCGACCTCTGACTCAGACTCCTACCCTGACACACTCCTAACATTACATTAAAGGGGAACACCATCACAAATTGACATCACAAAAGTGAGTTTTGGCACTCTTTGTTCATGTTTACTATACTACTACTATATATATACTACTATATTTTTGGACTGTCTTAGACCATAGAAATAATGTGAATTTTGAAAAGGGGCATAGTTTCTCTTAAATGCACACCCTACTGTCATTACTATCACCCCTGTTGCACATATCCTTATACCAATATTACACTGTGAACTTTCACATTATTACATCGTGCATGTTTCACATTTAACTGTACATTTTCTTAATTCTATTTTATAGTTGTTTTTTGCAGTTTAAATGTTAAGCACTACATCATAACCAAGTCACATTCCTTGTGAGTGCAAAGGTTAAAGTTCAAAGGATAAAATCACAATTACAGTATTGGTTAGCTCTATTATAGTTCAAATCTCACCCCAGAGCACACACACCATTATGGCATCTTGCAGTTAGGCTGTTTTGTACGTGTATGATTTTAAAAAATAGTTCAAAGAATACAACTGATCACTTGGTCTATCATTAATTAAAGACAAGTGACAATTTATAATCCACACACAGCAGGATCATTTAATTTAAATATGAACTTTTACTCAGTCCTGACAAGCAGAGATGTCTGTTTTGCCTTTCTTGATTGAGTTTTCCATTGCAACCAGTAAATTGGTTTTCATTTAAATATTTATTTTAACATCATAAAGTACAATATTATTTGTGTGCCACAGTAGATTTAGATACTCAGACAGCTTTACAGCAAACAAATAAGCTGACAGCTTAATTTATTTCAGTCATTGAAATTCCCTATTGCTGTCCGTGTTTGCTGTGCTGCTTTTGTAGGTTTGCCATAGCAATGATAAGACATTTTAAAACTGATGAATGTTTTGATTGTATTAACATCTGCACATAATACCAGCTATTCAAACAAGTATAATCATAGCTGGACCAATATCCAATGGAGAAAACTAGGCAGTCAAGTGTTGAAAATCTACTATTAGTCTTTCATTAACAGAACAAATTATTATGTACGTATTCCTGGTATGATTATTTTTACTGTTGATAATGATTCAACACATTGCCACACTCTCCGTGTACAGTAAGATGTAGTTTCCATTTGCACCTTGTCAGGTATTTATAAAATGTAAAAAAGAAACAGACAAAATAATCAAACAATCACTGTTACCAAATAACCTGTTTATTTCATTGAGCTAATGAAGTCAATTATCTAACAACATAATGCCTTGGTACCCACGCCAAAATTTAATATGCCTCCACAAAATCCATGAGTGCACAATATTGTTAATACGGTGAGTATGGAAAATACAGTCACTCTTACTTGAACTCGCGAGTACAAACAAGAATCAATAATGATGATGTCCATTGTCTGATTATATCATAAATGACTACTTCTATTGCAATAGATGTAACATTCACAATGTTGTTAGCTTATGGCATGTTATACTTTTTCAGTGATTGATCTCCCATATCAAAAACTATCAGGTTGGCATACATGACCTTCTTATAAGGCAGTAGCTCAGTGTTCATTTCTAGCAGTAGAGACTATAAAAAGAAAGCATTTGTTATATCTGAGCCTAATGGTAAACATAGTTGTGTCTATATCTTAATTGTAAATATCTGACGTTGAGACAACAATGTAAGAAAAGTGTTCGGTAAAATTCCAATTTTGTCTGTCGGACATAAGGCAGAGTAGTGAAACAGTTCTGCTACATTAAAAACTACACATACAGAGAAATAAAAACATTTGAGAAAAACAATAAAAACTTGATGCAAAAATTAACATTTGACAGATTCAAGCTTGACAATGGAGCCCTCAATTCTTGCAGGTGTTGTAGCATTGTCAAACAGTAGTGTGTCCATGTTGTTACTGCTCCTTGGGCATTCCTTATTCCTCTCTTTCTCCAGGTATCTGCTTGTAACGTTACTCTGTTTCAACAACTCATTCCGGCTGTAGCTGTTGTTGAATTTCCAGCCAGAGTTTAATATCCCTTCCCAAAGTTAAGTGTAAACAGTTCAGCCATTAAGACCACCTTAAATTATAAATCACTGAGGGGGGAGAACAGGAAAGTAAAACCAAAAAAAAAAAAAAAAAGTAGAAAGGCTCCCCCAAGCTCCCATAAGTCCATCATTAGGACACAGAGGAGATTGGGTTGAGAGGCGAACCCATTTGTGTTAGCACCTTGTCCAGCCACTGGAGCGGCCCATGCAGGTGCACCTCGATCCAGCAGGGGGTGCTGGTGACGTCCTGTCGGTGATATTCAGCTCCCCAGCCCTGTGAGGAGGAAGGACAAAGTTAACAATGACACTGATTAGGGTGATGTCTGCCTCTGGTTAAAAGAAAGGGTGAGACATGTATAACTCTATCAGCTTTGTGTCCTCTCCTGTCTTCTACTTAGCTGATGAATGCCTTACCTTGACAAAGCTCATCCTAATGGTACACATCTTGGTAAGCTCATAGACGGCCTCAAAGCCGTGGTTGACCGACTGGGCCAGAAGCTGAGCAAACTCCTGGTTGTTGAAAATCTTGAGGCTGCATCCACTGGGGATCTTGCAGACAGTGGTGGGGTGGAAGCCGTGGTGGTAATTACAGTTACGGCTCTGGACAAAAATGCTGGTGTCACTGAGGCACTCTGCGTACACTTCCCCTCCCACGTAGTACAGGTGCACTCCTAGTTGACAGAGACAGATGTTCAGGACATTCAAACCACTCTGCAAGAACACAATAAACACCTCATTGACCTGCCTCCTCTGTTTCGTGTGACTGTTAGACGTACCTTTGCCGATGTGTCTGCGGGTGTTCTCGATGGTCGAGTTGCGGTTGACGTTGGACAGCAATCCGAGGCAGAAGCGGTTCTTGTTGTTTGAAGGGTCGGTGAAGCCGTCCACCAGCACGCTGGTTGACGAGGCGTGGTAAGCTTCACCTACACGATTGTTGAGTTCATAGTAGACAATAGAGCACCAGTGGCTCGGCTCCTCGTACTCCACTGGTTGCACATCTGGGAAATTGCACAACAGATCAGAAAAAAAACAGGTGAGTCATAAATTGGCTGATGACATCATCACACACCCAAATCTTCTGAGGGCATATGACATTGATGAAGATGTATTGCACAAAGCATTAAGTTTATAGTTAGGGGGAATAGATTCAGGCAGTGTGGGTGTGTGAGCTGTCAATATGTGCACACTGTTACTAGTGTGCACACGTCTACCAGCTACCTTAACACATATAAAGCTCTGTGAAGAGTATTGGGACACTAAATCACTCAACTATTTTTTTTCCCTTTAAACTTCTATCCATTTTCTGTATTGCTGTAGTATAGACAAAAAACTAATTATAGAAACCACTTAGGAAAAGAATTATGTAGTCAAACTGTATTTTTTAATGTAGAGGTATAAGTCATCAAAATTGTAATATGGGTAAAAACTAAAATTAAAACAGTATTTGATCAGACAAATATTCAACATTAAAGGCCTCATATCAGGGGCAAAAGTGTGCTGAGGATATTCTCAATCATACAAACTTTCAGACATAAAAATCACCAAATGTTTATCAAGACAACAGCATGTTCATTCCAAATGATGCTCACTAGGGCTGTTGATGGTTCACGTATTAATTTCGAATCGTCACAGTAAGGAAGTCAAGGCAAGGTGCATGCAGCAGCACTCAGAATACACATGGTGTAGATTGATGCACATAATGAGAAACCAAGGTTGTTTTTTTTAAAGATTATTTTTGGGCATCATTGTCTTTTAATTATAAATTGATTAACAGGAAAGATGAGAGAGAGAAGGGCAAAGACATGCAGCAAAGGGCCACAGGTCAGAATCGAGCACGAGCTACTGTAACAACTCAGTTTATATGGGCCGCACACTCTACCAGATAAGCTAGAGGATGCCCCATGAGAAACTCAAGTTAATGAGCACAAGTTCTGCCTGGAACACACCCGAAGCTGTACGCTGTTAGCAACATGTGCTGAAATTAATACAACAAGCTGATTGCTGTGCCAGTCACTCAACTATGGGGAGTGCAAATGAAAGGGTAAGTGCTGAAGTCCTGCATGCAGGTTCCCGGTCAGCTACAACAGTTATAGAGAGAGCTTTGTGCAAGACGAGGATGGTGTGTCGACAATGTGACAGGAAACGCATCAAGCATACTCAGGCACATTCAACAACGTCACCCAGATGTGCTTATCACTGGGATGCTAAATGTTTTGAGTGCTTTGAATATTTAATTAAAGCTAAGGTAGACCAAATGGAAACACTTCTCATGATGCACGTTTCATTTTTTGATACATCTATGCATTTTGATATTTTCAATTTGATATCAGAGAGGATCATTTTCAGTTTTATAACCTGTTGTGACCTGTTGCTTTTTGGCAGTGTTTGTACAGTGTAATACAGAAGTGTTTGTGTGTCCCTATTTTTACGATGGACATAGTTTTCCAAAGTTGTCGGGGTAAAATGTTACTCCAGTCCTCAGCAGGAGGATTTTGTCTGTCTTTGTCACTTGCACTACTGTTGATTCAAAACAAATAAAAAGAAACACATCCTTAAACATTTTTTCCCCCATTATTTTTTCCCCTGAACCGTCACTCTTAAAGTGGAGTATGAACCAAACCGTGACTTTTGTGTACTGTTACACCCCTAATGTTCATTCATTAACTTCAGTGACACTGCAGCAGTGCAGTGTGAATACAGTGGCAGAAGACTGCAGCACAAGAAAAATGAAATAGGGCAGTCCAGTGAAAAGCCACTCCTGGCTTTCATTTTGCAGCTATGCATTGTCATGGGTAGTGCCCACCATTCAGAGACACGTACAAACATGTCGAGACAGAGGGGAAAATTTTGACATCAATTTTCCAGAGTAGTCAGATTGTCCCTCAAGTATTCTGTAATCTGCTGTGCAGCATCTTGGACTTATAAACCATCAAACGGTACTTGGTTTATATTTCATCCTTTCACAGTTGTGTACTCTGTATTTCTATTGATGTAGTGCTATTGTTATTCTAAATGTGTACACTCCTCACCTCCCCTGGCCATGTTCTGTGGCACCAGGCTGCTGCTTGTTTCCATGGACTGGCTCTCCTGGCCCAGCTGCTCGTCAGGGGGCATGTAGGCTGGGGGTGGGGTGTCAGCTGAGACATTAAGAGAGCAGTTAGTGAGGATGAGACCAGTTGTTGCTGCTGGCAAACACACACACACACACACACACCCACACCCACACCCACACCCACACCCACACACACACCTCCCTAGACTCGGACAATCATCACAGGATCTGTACCCCGGAAATGGTGTCAGATTTCACATATCCCTCACTTGCTAAGCCACATGCTAACCCATTCCCGACAGAGATGCAATATGAGCTTTCCCAGCCCATATTGAGACACACAGGAAAAAACAATGCCGTAAACCCCCACTTAGATGACAGTGAGGACATTTCAATGATTATGATGCTTGTGAGTGTACACAATAACCACTGGGGCTTTTCAGCACAAATAAAGCTCAAATCCCAAAATCCTAAATTGCCATTAAAAACTTTTTCTGCCTGACTGCCTGCAGCCACCGGATGTGTCAGCAGATCTGGACTGGACCAGAATACAGCACTGGTCACCAGACACACACACACACACACACACACACACAAGCGGTGGTAACATCCACACACACTGAAACACAAGTACAATCCTAATAGTCAAACAGTATTTCTCCTGCATATCAGGACAATGTACAACAGTACACGACAGCAAGGAATGTGTATATATGTGAATATTTCCTCATGATACATGCATCTGTTCTGTCTCCAGTCTGTAACAATGAGACAGAAAAGCTGCCTAGTCCACTGAGTTAGTGCCTTGACAGCAGCCAGCAGCCCTGGCTCTGGTGGACACTGCTTAGCTGGCATTTCCTTTGTTCTCATTTAGGGGTGTAGCTTGATTTGGATGAATATAATAACTTGACCTGGTTAGAGTACCGTTAAAAGCATTTTTCCATGCAAACAGATGAAGTACATCATGCACCAGTTAAAACTATCAGTGATTAGAAAAATGTAATTCTATTCAACAAGTCGATGTTTTAATGTGCTGAACCCAAAATGTCCCCAGACTGGAAGTTTTATTTTAATGATATACATATTAAAACTGATTTACATGGATCTCTGGTAAAACTCTCATGTCACTCAGTTGTAAACAACCCTATGAAAAGATTTTCTCCTTGCATTACACATCTTAGAAAAAACAAAGATCACCAGAGACTCGTGTTTATTAGCAGTTAGCCTCTTCTTGGCTACTTGACAGCGACAACCAAGAAAAACAATAGTTTGGCATCTTGCCCAGGGTCAGGTACATGAGTATATTTGGCGTACCTGGAAGCTGGAATGGACTGGAAGGCCCCGAGCTGGCAGGAGAGTTTGGATAAGTACCACTGCTGGCTGGAGACGGGGGATACGGAGAGTTGGGAGAGATGGGAAAAGAACCGCCTCCGCCTCCACCTCCTCCTCCGCCGCCACCACCACCCCCGCTGCTGCTACCGCCCCCGCTGTGTGGCTGCTGGAAGGACTCTGGAAAGGTGGCATTCAGGGGCATGTGCGGCTCGTTGTGGGTGAGGTTTCGGAACTGTACCAGCAAGCTGTGCTGGGGGTTGAACTCGCTGTGCCGCGGTACCAGGACAGGAGGGAGCACTGGATGGTGGAACAAAGCATGCAGGGGAGGAAAATTAGTTGGGCATTATAAATGAATGAAGCACACAGACAGAGAGAGAAGGTTACTTTCTTACTGTACAGAGAACTATCTGATCTTTAAATGTAAGGGGCTCATTTCTACCACACACGTCTTTAACCAGAAAACCTATTTGAAGTATGGCTTTTATTGTGCTTAAATGCATCCCTTGTTAATAATGTATCCTTTCCATTACTAACAACGAAATGCAGCCAGTGTTGAAAGAGAAGACCTTGATGGGCATGCTCTTGGAAAAGTAGTTGTGGTGCACCCTGATGTGTAACACTAGGGCGGCAACTATTATAATCATTTATTTTATTTACCTTATGACTCAGAAAATGTCAAAAAAATGTTGAAAAGGGCTCCTCACAATTTTCTTATCATATTACTTTCATCAAATTTTGTATAAGTTTTGTACACATCCACTATCAGCAGCAGCTCTTTGTTTTGTGAAACAAAAAAATACACGTGTTAAAACAGTCTAACATAAAACACAGAACACTGCCAAACAACAAGCATTCTCCCTTCCTCACAAGCCACTTAAGACCTTGGTAAAGATATAACCTCAGAAGTCGTCCACATTTATTTTCATTTCCAACTTTGTCAAGAGGATAGAGTGCATTTCCCCTTGCCTTGATTATCATCTTCGTAGTGACTTAAAGCGTCATGGCTCCAAGGCTGTCCCTTCAAACTACACAGTGCGTTTTGCTTTAAATGATATGATGTGCAGTCCCTGATGACCGACACGTGATCCATATCCTTGAATTGGTAAATAGTGAGCTGGCAATCCCAAACCAACCTAATGTCAGAAAGACTGTCCTCTCAGGGTCATCCATGAGTGTATGTGACATGGTATGTCAATGACAGACAGAAAGAGAGAGAGAGATAGAGAGAAAGAAGGGGAGAGAAGCAGTGGTGATGAGAAAGTGCTGGGAGTTTAGTCTGAGTGGTTTATGCATTTAGTAAGCCACTCTCTGATGCCACACCCATCTGGAGTGCCTGAGGCATATAATCTAATAAGACTCCAAAAGAGCTAGTGATATTGATTTTCTGTGAAATGGAGGGGGCGGGTGGAACAGGCCCGTGTCATGACAGCCTCCTGACCTCTGTGGATTTGTTTACCAGCTCTACAGTTTACTCAGAGCTCTAGCTAAGGGATGTGCACAGCTCCACACTGGGCTAATCTTGTATTTTACATTACAAATAAACAGATTTGGAAATGACTGTGCTTTATTGAATACCTTTTTTCCAAATTTGGAATGGTAATGTGAACTGAAACACTTGTGCCATTTTAATTACATATCTAGAGAGGATCAATTAAATATTTTTAGGAGAAATAAAAAAGGTAGGAGTATATGTTTAACATCAACATTCCAGTATTAAAAAAACAACCTGAAGCCAATCCTTATTCTTCAACTACCCTATTCAGAGAAAGCGTGAGTACTTACCAGGACTCTCCACTCGCTTGTAGTGATATGGGTTGATGCAGACCTCCTTCTGTTTGGAGCCAAACGGGTACTCGCACACCTCCAGGGGCTTGAGCTCGTGGTGGGACTGGAGGTCTGGCCAGCGCCACACTCTGCAGTAGATTACGTGAGGCAGACCTTTCCTGTGGGAAACCTGTAGCCGGCCGTCCAGTGATCTTGGAATGGTAACACACTTGCTGGGCTGCCCGGGGCAGCTTAGCGCTTTCTCCAGGTCCTCCATGGCACCTTTCTTCTTCTTGAGCTTTTTCACAAGGGCATCCACTGCCTTTTCTGCCCATTTCTCCTCCTCATCTCCCTGCTTCCAGCCGAGCAGGCGTTTGACTGCTGGGCTTGTGAAGGAGAAAAGACTGGACATTGAGGTCATGCTGGATGCTGCAGAGTAGGTAAAAGGGAGGATTTCTGTGATGGCTCCTCACTCCAGGGAGACCAAGGGGGTCTAAAAGCCCTCTGCTGATCTCCAGCTAGTGTTAGTAGCCTAAAACAGTGTTGGGCTGTGTGGTCAACAAGAGAAACCACTTAAGTGTGTGTGAATGTGACTGTGTGTCTATGAAAGTATGAGAGGCCAACAGAGATGAGGGGTGGGGTAGGGGAGAGGAGGCTTTCGCCTTGTCTGACCAAGGACAGGAAGCAGGGGAGGGAGGGGAGTCAGCAAGCAGGACGCAGCTGCTGCTGCTCAGGAAGGGCCCTGCAGCAAGCTGTCCGGAGTTGGGTCACCACCACTGATGGAGGGAGGGGATGCAGGCTGCAGGAGCTGAGATCAGGACTTCTGTAGAACTGACACGCTGCAGCAGGTCTTACTGGAGGAAGACGACAGGCTAAGAAATGAGGAAGACACACTCCTTACAAGAAATCCCAGCTCCTCTGTGGACTGACTTCTCCAACCAGTGCAAAGTTAGTGTTCTACTCCACCGGCCTTCTGCAAAACAGAAAAGAGAGCAAACGCATGTAAAGCTCAGGAACACATTCATTTACATAGAAAGACAAGCAAATATTCCTCACATTTGGAAATAATATCACAATTAAACTCTCTCTCTCTCTATCTCTCTCTCTCTTTATATATATATATATATATATATATATATATATATATATATATATATACCTCAGCAGGGCATGTGACAAACAGGATGATCAAAAAAACCCTTTGTCCCCTTTTTGATCTGACACATCATTTCCATAAAGTGACTCAGTCTTGCTGAAACTTGGATGATGCAATTATCTGATAGGTGTTTCATGTAGAACTTACAATCATACATATGAAAAGACAAACATGGGAAGAAACACTCTTACAGCCAAACAAATTGCCACAACCATGATGTAAAGTTAGCAAGATGGTCTACCAGACAACATCTAAAACAATAAAATAAAATTAAAAATTACTATATTTACATTGTGTGTGTTTGTTTTATTGTTATGAAAAGGCTAATTAAATGAATAAAAAGAAGATAACTATATCTATTCAGCAATGTATAATGCTGCAGTGTCAAATTGTGGAATGGATACTTCCAAACATAAAGTTAGTTAAACTGCAATTAATCAGTGAATTAAAGAGAAACAGTTCAGGTGCGTGGGATGATCAGGGTAAAAGACGTTTATCCCGTCATAAAATTGACATAAAGACTAGAATACATATTTTTGCCCAGCATCACATGAGGACTGAAGCAACATTTTTACTTGTGTAGTTTCTTTCATTTTCACTGAGAAGACTGAATCTGCCCACAGATGTGCGAGCAGTACATTTAAAAAAAAAAAAATCAAGGTATAGTCCTATTAATTAATAGGTACAGTTGTGGAAATGCTTATTTGTAAAGAGACAACGTATTGCTGGGTTTGTTTGCCAACAGACAGGAAAATAAAATTATCAATCTTTAAATAAAATTAAACTCTGAGAAATAAATAAATGAATATATCTCCTTTCATTTATTATACTTTACCATTACTGACGTAATATGAATCATGATTAAAAGTATCTTTCAGCAATCTCCGCATTCCACAATTGTGAGTCACAAAAAATGAATAATGAATCACCACCTTAAAAAAATATTATACTGCTTCAGGATGTCTCCAATCATCACCCAACAAACTACTGTTTCCACCTTCTAATGCAAAGATACTGAGTGTTTCAAACCATCTTCCTGACACACCACTACACTAATAAAATGCTGTGATGTCTGACACTTCTGCTCATATCATGCAGCCCCAGCAAACAGACAGTCAAACACATGTAGCCTGCAGCAGCAGCAGCTGTTTGGGAGCTTGTGAAACTGGCCTTAGTCAAAAAGGATGTGACCACAAAGAGCTGCTTCCTCCCTCATCCCATCTCTGCCCCGATCCCTCCCTTCCAGCACACAGCTGTCCAACAGCACTGCACCCACTTCCACTACTCATTGTTCTCCATGCACATGAAAGCGGAGGGAAACCTCCTAAAGTAGATCATGTAGGCAGTTTTTCTGACATTCACCAGACTGAGTCCCAGCAGCTGTTTCCACACAGCCTGTTCAGTCAGAAATTTTGATGCAGCTAGGCTTCTTTTGGATCAGCAGTGATTTATCAGTTCATGTCAAAGGTGAGCAATGCAAAATAACAGATTTCAACATGAGGACATGCCCAATCTTCCTGCCACGAGCAGAAGCTATTGTTTGAGGAACATGTCGTAGATATAACCTGCCTGAAAGGACAACTGTAAAAGGTGATTTGCACCTGAATGGCTAACCCTTCAGATAAAGCTGATCATCTCTACAAAGCTGATAACATTTCACACTGATAGCTCTTTGTGTTTTCACCATCAAAGACATCAAAAGGCTAACAATCAAATCACTGCTGACCGAACATACTTTCACAAGGCCACATATCCCTGATTTACTGATCATTGCCTAAATTAACTGCGACCATGATTAAACAGGGTCTTACAAAAATGATCAGTAGTTCCTCTAAAGAATTCCTGAGCATATGGGTGATATAAATATACAACAAAGAGTATGACCATCATATTTTGTGTGACATAAAATGCTGTTTCTAGAATTCTCAAAAATGGTATATTGTTCAATCACAGCTTTGGTCAATTGAGAGATAATACATTTTTTATTTTCCATGTACAAAGCTTATGTATTTTACCAGCTCAAGCTACAGGATACATTCAACTTAAGATAATGTCATACCAGGAGTCTGTTTTTGTAAACCATGGGATATAATTCATACTGAGAATCAATACTTATCTAAAGCTTTTTCTAAAACTCAAAACAGCTCCATGCAAACTGGAAAACAAGCAAACTGGAAGTGGTATGGGACTGTTTTTTATTTATTAGAGAAGGGTGGCTGGCATTTAACTTTATTTTTCCCCCTTAACCCTCCCCAATGCTACAAATATTTTTCTTGAGCTTCCCTGAGTGATGGGAGAAAAATGCATGACCCTCCCTCCACCAGGAATTAATTATTAGATTTTTATAACTTACCCATACAGATGTTTTAAGTCTAGTTGAAGACAGAATCCTGGGGTTAAAAAAACCTATTTTCCCACATGTCATGCATATAGAGACATAGAATTGAGTGATTTTAATGAATCTATCTTATGCTCAGACTTAGTTATGTTTTTCTCTGACAGAAGCATTTGTCACACTTGATGTGTCCAAGGATCTCAGGGAAATTGAAAATCTCCAATAAATTTTGTTTTTACAGTTTCTGGCTATGATATTTTCACAGGAAAAACGTGCAGCTTGTTTTCTTTTTTTTTTTTAAAAATGCAGTTAAAATTAATACAATGTCAATATCAATATTTGTACGCCCCTCCTCTACACCAAGTCCATCTCCCCATAAATAAATAAATAAATGACGAACAGTCCCTACACGACAAAAATCACAAGCTTGCATAAGCAGTTGTTAATCACAGCCTGGTCTCTTCTGAGTTCAACTAATAAGTTAGGCCGTGGCGTGTTAACAAAGTCTACAGAACATGTAACACTAAAAAAAAGGAAACAATACTTTGCTTTACTGTGTGAGTCTGCCTGAAATGCTTGACAAGTGTGAAGTACAGGGAACAGACAATATGGAAGAACGATTCGGTGAGTAGTAAGCACCCCCCACCCAGAGAAACAGAGAAAAGAGACTCAAAGATCTAGCGTTACACAAATCCCCAAACAGTAGTAAAAATAGCTTTTAGTGCTGCTCTTATTTAACTGTACCACGAAAATACGCACAGTCATATGATAATCCATTATTTCAGTGGCATTAGCTAACCCTGGTATGTAGCAAGCTAATGTAAGTAATCTCGAGAATTTGCTAACTAGCTTAGCTAACGTTTACAGAACACAACTTGTTTAGCATAAAACTTATAGTCAGACACCTCACAGCGACTATCACTATGCAGTCAGAGTCTAGCGTTTCAGGACATTGTTTCATCCTTAAAATGGGACTTAATGAGCTATAGTTTGTGCCTCTTAGCGGTTAGCCGAAGTTACTTCACCCTTCCTCCTCTTCCTCCATTCCAGAAACTTTTTGAACTTCTCACAACTGGGGCTATGCTATGCTATGCTAGCTGTTAGCCCAGCCCTCCGAGGGAAAGTGGCGAGCCTCTGCCCAGCGTACCCTGCTGATGTAGCTCACTGGAGTTCACTTCTAGTCTTTAAATTAAACAACTAAATAGTCGCTTAGTCACATACCTGTTAACAATGCACACAAGCCATCACAGTATGTTTTCTTGGTACGTTTAGGTTGCAGTTCCTACTCTCTTAAAGATTTTCTCTCGTTTTCCACGGGTTCTTCCCTCCGTCTCCCCGTGCCATGTCCTCCAGATCCTGGACACAAGTAGACTGTAGAGGCGGAGTGCATATCACTCCGCTTACTGACAAACTAGGGCTCGCTTTGGCGTTACGGCTGAGGAGAATGCAGTCACTCTTTCCCTTCAACATACGACCATAACATAAGCTATAACAACTCTTTTATATTTCTTTCTCTAAAAGCAGCGTATTCTACGGCTAACCTTTCGAAACATTAATTCGCTGTTCTTGCGCAGAGATAGGGAATGTTCCGAGTGAACAACTTTTGGCCACCTTTGACAATTATAGCTGAATTATTATGATCATAAACGTCAAGCGTAACAACAGCAGCTGAACCTAATAACAAAACAAACACCAATACTTGGGTTTTTAAATACGTTTAAGATGTTTCGGTGTATGAAGTTGGGATTCTTACGGTGGTCGTGCTGCGGCTCTGGAACGTCTCACAAGTTGCTGGCTCCACTCAGTCTGGAGCACTGCGGGTCGTTGTGTATTGTTGTCCTTTGTAGTGAGTTGTTCCGAGCTTCAACTGTCCTCGTGTTATTAGTTCATTTAATTGTAACTACACAAACTAATAATCACTATTCCACATCCATTTCCGGAGACGAACCGCTACTCTCTGGCAGGATAGTGTTGGGAGTGCGGATTCTTCATTCAGTCTCCAGATTCCAAATGAAATGCGCTGTCAATATTCAACCACTAGTGGGCGACCTACACCCAGTTTGGGGCCGCTCAAGGCATATTTACAACATCCCAATTTACTGTTAATAAAACTTTATTCTCTTGATTCCATCCCATGCAGGAAGATATGTAATGTAAGTGGAAAAGTGCCAAACCCAGACCTCCATTCAGTGGTCTCCATTTCTTGCTCAGCAATATGTTTCCTGCCTTGACACCCTCAGTTGACAGTGAAAATGCAAACATTTTGGTTCATTTTAAAGGTAATTTACTCTCACAAGTGATCTCTCTGTAGATCAAAATTATTATTCACAAGCAATATTATTTTTGAGATGTAAAGTGCCCACAAAATCCAGTTTACTGCAACACTCAACACTTTCTACTTGCCTCTTTGTGCAATTAACAAACGTTTCAAGACTTGGAATTTACTGAGATTAATTCTCACAACTTTCCATGCTTCCCAAACCTGTGTAGGAGCCTTGCCTACTGAAATCTTTATCACAAAGATATACTATGTATGCCATATTTAAAGGAGCAGTGTAAAGGATTTAGTGGCATCTAGTGGTGAGGATTGCAAATTGCAACCAGCTGAACCGTCACCCATGTGCCAAGCGCTGTTTAGGAAGTTTTTACCAGGAGCTAAATTATCCAATGAAGACTCCTACTCTCCAAAGCAAATTGACCAGGTGATTAAAAGCAGTAAAAAAAATAAAGCAGTTTCATGTTATAAATCAGTGTTTCTCTGATGCTATTCAGCACATTGTTGATGAGCCGCTTGCCAGCTCCTGCTAAAGTGTGCTCACCTTTTTTTCCCTGGTAACTTAAGAACCAGACATTTAGGAGGTTTTTACCAGGAGATGAATTATTCACAGAGGTCTCTTCCTCTCCAAAGCAAACAAACCCGGTTATTAAAACCTGTAAAATACTGAATAAAGCAGTTTCACAATAAAAATCAGTGTTTTTCAGGTGCTGTTTGGCTTGTTGTGGTGGGGCTGCTAAATATAATGGCCAATGCAAAAGCACGAATGGCCCTATCTAGAGCCACTGTTTGGTTTGTTAGTTCTGGGCTAGTGTAGAAACGTGGTGGTCCAACATGGTGAACTACAGAGATGAGGACTCACTCCCTATGTAGATACAAATGACTCATTCTAAGGTAGCGAAAACAATTCTTATTTTCGGGTGATTGTACACTGTACGAAACATACTCATTATTATATTCCATTTCTGTCAATATATCCTCCTAAATAATTTTCTGAGCATAGGTGACCTTGACCATAATAAGTCAGCATGAATGACACAATATGAAGTCATCAGATGTGTCATATTTATGATATCAGTTCTTACAGGAAAAACTACACAAAATGACTCAGGATACAAGTTTACTCTGAAGATGGATTCACTGCAACCAAGCAAAGCCCAAAGTGCTATGTGCTAGAAAACGGTCGTAAATTCTTTTAAATCTCTGAAAATTATTTCCATTACTTCACCCATTACAGTAGCCTCTGAAAGTCTACAGCATGTTCAAATACAACCAGTAGAATTGATCGGATGCTATTTTTACAACATAACAGAAGAGGTTGTGATAACCCCAATACCAGTGTGTTGTGGCAGTGCAGCTTACAGTTTACATTGATCTAATTAAATATTCACAATGAACAGCACATAGTGATGGTGAGCTGATTCTGGAAACTTATACACTATATAACCATGTCTCCTAATGCAAAGCTTGTCATACAAAAAACCCCAAACCCTGGTATCCAATAATCACATATTTTATTCATTTATGTACAAAAATCAATTACCACATGTATCTCCACTGCCTATTCTCTTGTAATAAATATGCCATGACAATGCAAATATGCAAAGACAACTTTTATTTACAGAGAAGTCCAAGCTGCAAATGAAGCACACATCATTTTGTCAAGCAGTTCAGTCTCTGTTGCTGTAGAATTGTAAACATACATGTGCACAATCTAGTCTAGTTTTGTGACAAACTCCCTTCCAGTGACCACCATCAAGGGACAGATAAGTGATAACATCAGATACATTTTATTTGTCCTTATGTAACAAACGAAGCTTTAGTAACTGTTAAGGGAACAACTGCCAAATATCTTGCTGCAATGTGATTAAAGAGACAGTTCACCCCCAAATCACAAATACACATTTTTCCTCTTACCTGTAGTGCTATTTATCAATTTAGTTTAGCTATAGAGATGTCTGCCTTCTCTCCAATATCATGGAACTACATGGTACTCCATGAAGAAGGAAGTGTGCATCTACTCATAAACAAGAGGCTCGTGCTCATAACAGCACAGAATGTAAACATTAATGGTGTACTCCCTGGCTGAGCTGTAATATTAGCTAGCCCAGTGATGCTAGGTGAGCTAGCATAAGATGCACGCTTCCCTCTGTGCTATGATATGATTAGCGAGTGTATTCAGTAGAAAGAAAATAGTTCCAACATGAAACTGCTCACAACAGGGTCTGTGGATTATATTGAGTAACTGGGTCATGACTTCTGAAAAGAGACATCGCTGTTGAGTTTTTAAATGTATTTATTTATTTATTTTTTGTGTGCTTTGAGCTCCACAAGCCAAGTGCCATCTAGTTCCATTATACTGGAGAGAAGGCAGACATCTATACGGCCAATATCTCCAAAACTCAGCAACTCGCACCAAAAAAATCTAGACCGATAAGTAGCTCTACAGGTGAGATGAAAACTGTGTACTTTTGATTTTGGGGTGAACTGTCCCTTTAAACAGCTCCACAACTTAGTGCACAGTGGTAAACAACATGACATTGGTGCATTAACTGGTTCATAAACGTCCTCACTTACTGTAACTAATTAAACATATTAAATAATTTAGCAACTTAAGTTATCACATTCCTATTTGTTTTTCCAATTGTTGCATTAATATGGTCAGTATTATTTAGTGTTGCAGCCCCTCTGAATTAATAACTACATTATCATACACACTTGGCAGGTTTGACGATATTCAAGGTTGCCATTTTTGTTGCCAAGCCATCCTCAGAGTTTTATTTACTCACTCCACATTACAAAGATAACCTGGTTTGACTGACTGATCATCATACACAGTGTCAGTGGGTGATAGCAGACACAACTGAAATAAAAAGTATTAAGTCTATATGCAGTTTGAGTATTTTTATGTGCCACTCTTGTCTTGCATGCATCACTTCCTATTTGCAATGGATGTTTTACAGCAAAGCTTCACCAGGCACAGTGTTCAGAACAGCTGGTGAGTAACATCTCGATCATGAACTGTCAGGAAGTTGAATCACCGCTGTATTTTAAACACGGAGCAGCAAAAAGGACATTTGGTTACAGATTCTCAGCAGCCCGTCCCTGCATCTTGAAGCAACTCGCAACACTTCCAAACCTAGGTCAGACGTAGGACCACTGTGGATGACCTACAGTGCTCTGCTAGGAGTATAAAAGCTTCAATAAGAAACATTCATTTTAATGCTGGTTGTATGTTGTTAACATGAGTCAGTGCTGCATGAACTGTGACCTGTGTGATGTGTGCTAGTTTCTTCCATTTATTATTTGCATCATTACTCCATTTTATTTACTTGAAGGCATCAAATAACATGCTTTTCCCGCTAAAACTCATTTTCAGTTGCGCAGAATACTGCCCTCACAGAGAGGAATACATTCAGCAGAGATTGAGGAGGTTTCTTGGTTGTTTGTTAGTGACCAAGTCATGATTTTGTGAATGACATAAATGAGCAAAAATCATGATGCTATGATACTAGTACTAGTTAGGACTGGGCAATATGGAACGAATCAAATAGCTATATTTTTGACCAAACAGTAGGATTTCTAAGAAGGGACTCAACCAATTTAGCTGCAATGCAACACAATTAAAGAAACACAGTGCAATGTAAAACTTAAAGGGAAAGACCACCTAAATTATGAATTCCAATATATTATTTCAAGGGTGTAGAAATGTTCAATCCATATTTGTGAACATGAGCTGCCCTCTCTCAAAGCCAGAAACCAAAGAAGTAAGTCTCAAACTTGTGATGTCATCAAGTATAAAGTCTGGAGCTGCTCCATCGGCAATGAATAGGAGACTGATTTTGTGGACCCACAGAATGTTTGTCTGCCTTTTTACAAGCAAATGAGCTTTAACCTATTGTAGTGATCTCAGTAATGAAGCAGAAAATGTACCCATATACTAAGAACATTCACCTGAGTGCTGTCAGTGTCATCTAGAACATCTTTCAGCATTCATTGTTCATGGAGCAGCTCCACACTGTTATCTGATGACATCACAAGCTTTAATTTTAGCACTCTAGCTCCTGGATTTGGGAGAGTTGTTCATGTTCACTAATATATTTGGACTGCCTTAAACCATGGAATAACTTGTAGGAATTTCAAAAATGGGTGTATGTCCCCTTTAAAGGCAGCCCCATCTCTTGTCTTGTAAGACATCCATATACAGTAATACTACTCTATATAAAAGAATATCAGCAAAACGACCATTTGTATATCAATTACTCACCCCACGTTACCTTGAATTTGTGAAGAAAACTTTGTTTTTCATGCATGCCTGTTGTGAACAAAGAATTGAAAAAGGCAAATATTCTTCATGAATTGAAGTAGTTGGGGTCCAATCAGTACTTCCCAAACATAATTTTGTTGCTAAACGTTACAATATAACACGCCTACGAGTTCAAATGCATGCAATGTGAGACTGTTTGTTCTGACATGCAGTGTTGGGCAAGTTACTCTCAAAATGTAATATATTACATATTACTAGTTACCTTAAGGTGAAAGTAATACGTTACTTCACAATACCACTCTCTGTGTAGAGTATTAAGTTACTTATTACACTACATTTGTGTTGCTTTCACCAAAATGACCTCAGAAGAATGAGTAGGCATTTTAAAATGATGAGGGTCATGTTGTGTCATAGCAGGTAATGTCGGGTGGTAACGTGTTATGTGATACTGCTGACACGTAAATCGTAAAGTTTTAGCGCTAATGCATGTGTCTGGGAATAACTAAACAACTGACTGGATAAATGTCACGAGGATTATACTGCACAAGTTGTGAGACTCTGTAAACATATTTTGATATAGTTGTGCTGTTGTTGTTAAACGCGGACCCCAATGACCTCAAGTCATGAAGACTGACATTTTTGCACTCATTGTTCATCGTGGAGGCATGTGAAAAACAGTTTTCATCATGAAATTAAAATAACAGGAGTTCCTTTAATACACTTGTTAAAGTGATATTTCAACTTCGTAGAACATCAAAAGCTCTTGTAGAGTTTTGACTTTTTAAATTTGTTTTGCAGATTTGTAATTAGCGTTCTGATGTAGTTTAGGTGCTGCCTATGGTTCTCTAAAGTCACCAATTACTTTGTTTTGTCACCCTTAAGTCTTGCACTTTATGTGTGTGCACTACAAACAGTCAAACATTTTGCCAGTTTGAAATCGCCTTGAAAATAATTAGTCACATAAAAAATGTACTTTCAGCAAGAGCTAACAAGATATAGATTTAGGTGATGTTTCTGTTATAAAACACTATCAATCCCAGCTGTCCTTAATACCCCTTACACACTTGGTCATGACAGTGACTGTATGTGATGCCCGAAACTTTTCTCTGTATTTTATTTTTTTCTCTCAGGCTCAGTGTAACAAGGAATGTTAAGTTACAGTTTTATACAGGGAGTTACAGTGATTAATCAGAGATCATATAATCACAGCAAAACATAATATTGAAATGTGTTCAAAACAAAATTTTTTTGAAATCACACACTCAAATATTAAAAAGTAAAAATGTCTGCAAATCACCTCGTGTCTCGTCTACACACTTCAACAGCAGTGCACATTTCTCACATCAATTTCCCCTTCACACGTGTAAGTCATTTCAGTGAATGTCTTCTAAGCTGTGAACACCAAATTAAAAATTCACACACTAGAGTGCAATCAGTGAACTACTTTTGATTCAAACAGATTCAGTAATCAACGTGAAACACTCTCCCCACTATGTGATGGGTCAAAACATCAGGATATAAAAAGCACAAGAAGTAGAAGAATGTATACAGCAGAGTCACTGGGAGAGCAGCATTGGATCTATGTAGGGACATGACAAAGTTTACACCACAGAGTCATGTTTGCATGTTTGGTAACTTTTTTTCATCCGGACTCGCACGATCTCCACAAAATATTGCTTTCATTATAAGCAGTGAAAAACAATCAGATTATGATTCATGAATGTTTTTAGTTCAGAGTGACAGGTTTGGATTTCATATCAGATTAAATAAAAAGTCATTGCACTATAAACTGAATTGTCTCCTGCTGGACACCAACTGTCAGCAACCAATCAGAAATCAGCACTTGTGTTTAAAGGGATAGTGCACCCAAAACCCAGAAATGAAGTCTGGGGCGCCGTCTGCCATTAGGTGTGCTAGCCGCTCCCCCCGCCGATCTCCGCAAGGGATGTGAGGACTCTAAAACTTCACCACGGCCTCCATCGGCATATGGGTGAGTAGATAATGGCTGAATTTTCATTTTTGGGTGCACTATCCCTTTAATGAAGATTGTCCCCTGATACGTTCCACCTATGTTGTATATTCTGCAATTGTTCTACCCCATATTTTAGAGCAATTAACATCAACGGTTTAATAATTTAGCTTTGCCCCAGCTGTTTGGGTTTGTGACGTTTAACATGTATTTTGGCTGAGGATAGCAGCCAAAATATTGCTTACAGCAGCTTCTTAAACGCAAGGACTTTTTCAATTTCCCAATTGTTCCATGCATTCCAGGCTGTTTTCAGAAACCTGGTTATGACAATGAACCAGAGAACAACTTGATGAGAAGCTGCCCACCTATGAAAGAGGCCAGTTTAGATAATAATTTGTTGGAATAAGGAAAGTGCCTTGTGGTTTGCTGTATGCTTTGCCTGTCGTGGCTATGCTAATTATTTAGAGATGCATAAAGATCAGCTGTCCTTAATAACCCATGTCATATGTGGATGTCATGGTGCCTGGCAATGATGTTACTGTTCTGTGCTATTGTCTATGATGTAAAAAAGACTGTCTAATAAAATCAAAGTGTCAAAAAAAGAAGAAAAACGGCAGTTTGAAACGCAGCTGCCTGCGATGGACAACAGGGCCTATTACGAGGAGTTATCGTATGTGCTTGACTGTGTCGTTTTACAAAAGGTGTCTTGTTGTCAGATGGGCATGAGACAAGATGAAAATTTTAATGTCACTGTTATCCTGGCCAAAATAACCGCAATTTACGATATTATCCTGGTAATCATGATTGATATGATTTTTTTTGTGTTTTGAGTTTGGTGTGCGTGCAGTTTGTCTGTTTTATTGTTGGTTGCCCAGCAGTCTCTTTGGGCGCTGCTGGATACGATATTCACAATGAAATTGTAGATCGTCCCATCCCTACTGTCAAATGTGTGTATTTACAAGCATAAAACTACTGAACATATTACTACAAATGGAGAGTGAAAGTGTTTGCATGCATTTTTGTGGACAGTTGGGCCTGTGTCCACATTGCATTTTTCTTTGGCAGAAAAGCAGTGGCAGGGCGCTGGGGAGCGCTTCATCCCAACGCATTTTTAAATGACGCACTACACGTGAATTTTGTTTCTATGACAACAATATCCTGACATTAATGTTAGCTAGGTCGCTAACGTGATGCTATGTTAACAGAGGGTTGACTACACAGTTTAAGACAAGCTTACCGAAATAAAAGCACAACACTCTCCAGCAACATTCAGTGTCGGACCGATCTGCGTCCACAAATGGGCTTTTCTGTCTTTGTTGCGATAGTTTGTGGATGACAGCTTGGGATTTACCATAAAGGTACACAAGAGATTTTGAATCAGAAGCGCACGGCCACACAAAAAAAAGCCTAAGTGCAGGCAGCCGCATACACTCTCCTTGTTGGGAACAACTGAAAAAAAGACACTGGCAATAGAGAAAAAAACACCATGTGGAAACAGGCACTTAGCCCCAAGCATTTAATCAGATATGAAAGCCTTTTTGAAAGCAAATGAATGTCACCTAGCTGTTGATCTATTAAAATATGAGAAAATGCTCATTATAGTTACGCAGATTTGCATTTGACAGTTCCCGTATTGGCAATATTACTCTTAGGCTTGACTGAAGCAGGGTCACTGCACTGATTACTGCTTTCTCATCAGAGTGCATGCACTGCCAGCAAATCACAAAATCCATGCCTTATTAGAGGGTGCTGCTGCTTTGATGACGTGCTGCGCACCCAGGTGATCACTGTCATTCAGACAGTGAGCAAAATGATACAGAAGTAGGATTGAAATTAGTTTGTGCCATCAATCCATGTGTCAGATGGTAATAACAGCTCATCACCTCCCCGAGCAACTGGAGACAGGAAACAATCCCGTGTCTATGGATTATTACAGATTAATCCGAATGGTTTAGTCTAATATTTTACCTTTTTTTTTAAATCAGAAACCTCTGTATGGAATTCAGTTTCTTTTTTGCCATCATGCAACAGCTTTGTAAAACTGAAGTGCAGAGCTGAAACTAAGGCGATAGACTGAGAGCTGAGTGAGGACTTGTTCTGTAGTTTGTTGATGTTTTTCTGTGTGTGTGTGTGTGTGGGTTTTCTCACGCATCAGAACACATGCTGGAATACTCTTGGCATTACCACTGACCAAAACACTGGCCTCAGAACTGCAGTTGGTCCCTGGACACTGCACAGTGACTGTTTGCTGCTGATAAATTTATAGTTAAGGTCAAATGCAGAGGACAAATTTCCATGCTGAGATTTAAAAAGTACAACATAATAAGTTAAACTCCATGACCCCCCTCTCCCAAACACACCGCTCCTGAAGCAGCCATCTGCTCTCGCAATAAAGCTTCACTTCAGAGTAACTTGGCATTTTCTGTATGTATCCCCTGTGTCAAATGCTAATGGATGCTAAGTGATCAGTTTGAGTTACAATGCAGAAATGGTCGGCAAATGAAGGCACTGAAATAATGAGAATTTGATAAAAACACCACTACGCTGTTCTGTTCTGTAGTGTAGACATACACAACATATTCCCGCAGCATTAGAGTCTCATATTACAAATATGAAGCGGGTGTTCAGAAGTTTTCCATTTCATGAGACAAAAAGCTGGTGAGCTCTGACATGAAGAGGACACAACAAATGTCTCCTTTGGTGCCGGACACTATCTGTCCTGGTTGTCCAACCTGAGGCCGCGGTCCAAGGCGTCCTCAGAGGGAGTGTCTAGGACAGGATTGACAAATCCTTCAAACTCAGCATCTGCGCTGTCCTCTGGAAGGGTACTCACAAAATCATTCTCCCACTCCAGTGCATTGGAGTCCTCGGAGGCCGAGGTCGGCCCGCTGTTCATCTGCTTGCTCCCGGGCCTCAGGGCTGCGCGCAGGATGTCCTCCTCCGTCCGAGACCTCTCCCAGGCTGGAAGTGCACGATTGATTCCTACGACACAAGGACACGAGCTTTCATTCTGACAGCAGAAGTCACTGAAGACAAAAACGGCTGCAGGCAGTAATCTGGTGGCCCAGAGAGCATCCAAGTCACCTGTTCCAACCTGAGATTTACATCTCAATATACTGCATTTCTTATGTGGAACATAACCAAGATGCCATATGTGTAAATACAGGATGTTTTTTATAGTCAGAGCCGAACTGACTGTTTATATCTCCTTGGCTGTAACACAGACACACAGGTAAAAACAGTAGTTTTTGTATTAAGGAATAAATGAGAATATGCCCTGGGCCGTAAATGATCCTGGCAGCGCCCAGGAAGCCGTGGGGGCCAATGTTCCCACAGTGCCATGCCTTTGAACAGTGAATAACAATACAAACTAGAGCACTCAGAGAGCGCAGACCTCCGCCAAGTAGCTCGGATTTCCCACCATTGTATTATTTTATCCACTTCGCTTCAACCGATCACCACCAAAATTTTATTATCTGTTCCTTGTCCCATTATCAACCCCTCCTGAAAATTTCATCAAAATCCATTCACAACTTTTCGCAACCCCTCCTGAAAATTTCATCAAAATCCATTCACAACTTTTCGAGTTATTTTGCAGACAAACAGACCAACACCAGCGAAAACATATCCTCCTTGGCGGAGGTAATAACCCTGTATAAATTAGAGATGCCACAGTGAGAAAATTTTCCCACCAGTTAATGAACCAGTGTTAACGATTACACCGGGCATTTCACAAGAAAAGATATTCATTGATGACACTTAGAGCGCTGACTTATCATTATCAGGTTCCCTGTTAGCACTGGGTTTGAATCTGAAATATTGCCAAATAGGGGCTTTTGCTTTTCTTTTTTACAACAAATCCTCTGCCATTGTCTTATTGGTCAACTCTCCTTATTCTCGTTTTGTGATAAGTGAAATGCTGCTGCTGCCGTACTGGGCAGACACTTTCAACTTATACTTGTTAGGGTTGGGTAGCAACTTGGTACTTTTAGGGGAACTGACAGAATTCCATTGATACTTTGATTAATGTTGCCAAATTTCGATACCTGAGAGTGCATCTGGGTGAAAAAGTGCATCTGGCTGGAAGTGCCACAAAGTGTCTGAAAGTCAAGCCCCCAAGAACAGAGCCAGGCTTTGAAGACAATTTTACATAGTGGCCAAAAGTGAAATTACAATTACTGGGTCCATCACATCATGCCATGGTGCCCAAAAAGATGTTTCCCGTAGACTTACACTGGGAAAGGGACGTCTGTAAATCAGTGGATAAATCATTTTGAGTGTCATAACCCCACAAGACTGTCTTATCCCCGTTTAAGTTAGCAGAGTGCTAAACTGGAAATCAGCTGCTCAGTCGATGGAGGTTGGCTGCTTTGCCACACTTGGCCTTGAAAGTCTCTAGTGCGCTTGCTCTATAGGCCCCACAGTGCGCAAGATCCAGGTACTTTCAAACCACAGAAACTGAGCTTTTTTTGGCTTCATGCACCACTGAGCAACTTCCATTAGAATGAACAGGGCCCTGCCTCCAGTGCTGTATCCAGGTCTCTCAGCACATCCAAGCTTGAAGCCTGGAAACCAGCCACAGAGCTCCATGGCTGCCAGGTTCAACCTCAGACAGGAGGTGAAAGGGCCCACAAAGCCGGAAGGCCGGCAACGAAGCTATCCAGCGAGCCAAAACTACTGCTTCTGTGTGAAAATGAAATCAATTGATTTTATTTCTGTAAAATATAAAAGAAAATACATATTGTGTAGAATCTTTGCTGGTTCAAATTTTCCTACGTCAGTAACTTTTGGTCCAACTGATGAGGAGGAAAATCTGAATCAGTAAAACTCAGTGACATTTCCACAGTGTGTTGACAGCACTAAGATGACCATGGAGAAAAAAACAGTGGTACCCAAAGACATAAAAATACACTAAGCTCAGCAGAATTTACTGCAAGACTTCCTAAACAGCTGATGATTGTACTGAATATGCCCACAATGTGTTATTGCTAAATGGCAACCAAGAATCCCTACACATGGACTTAACACCTGTAATTCAAAACTTGTTTGGGACTTTTGTGAAGGGTTGATACATAGAAGATTTACTGTATGACTATGCACAGATGGCCTGCTCTGCCTCTTCCTCCCCCTCTTTGCTGCAGTATCACTGAAAAACAGAATCAATCTTGGCTGCAAAATGACTGAAGCACCAGTTTGGAGGCAGAGAAATCTCTGACTTGTCCCCTGGTGTGATCGATCTTCAGTCAAAGTTCAATCAAGATGTTGCAAGAACAGTTGATGGATTAGTGATTTGTGACAGACCAAAAGTTTTTTCATCTTTGCAGCTGAAGAGTCAGAGGAAAGACTTGAGAATAAAATCAACTGCTCAGAGACAAGTCTTCCAATTTGAGCAAAAAAAAACTGAATTCTCACCTTCCTCGTCTTCCCACTCTAGATCCAGTGAGGTCCCGTCATCATTGGTGGAGCGGGTCTTGGTGGTGAAGTCCCAGCTGCTCTCTGTGTTGGGAGTCACCACGTTGGTGTCAGATGGCAGTCCTGGAAACAAACAGTCAATCATTACAACAGGATGTAACTCTTATACCTTTTCTTGGTTATGTAGTATGCTTTGAACTGATAAACACGTGCATGCGTACCGGTATATTATTAGAGCCAATATATTCAAAGCAAGATGGTTCACTTACTGTTGCCCCTGAAAGCTTCTGACTGGGCTTTTACATTTTGGAGGTAGACGTCAAAATCCTCTCCAGAGGCTTGTCTGGAACAGGGCATGAAAACAATCAACACAACGACAACAGATGTGTAAGAGCAGTCACTCATAACTCTGTGCCTGAATAATCTCTCCTGCTAAGGTTTTTAGTGAGTCCTATTCCTCTGTGTTCGTAGCTCCCTTTTGGCACAGTGAAGATAAGTTAAGCATTGAATTCTGACACTGGATACCTTGTAGTGCTTTAATAGCTCATCTGCAGCTTACACACTGCAGGAACAAACTGTGTGCTCGCATCATTAAATCAATGTTTCTGGTGAGAGCTTAAAAAAGAAATATGTAATGTGAGATTCTGTCTGGATAACAGCAACAAATTAAAATATCACACATCTGCGGTGCTGATAGAGATGTTGATTTATACTAATTATTAATTGACTGATCTGCAACATGCTGGAAGTTCTGGTTTTCAAATCTGTCTTTGCAGCTGCCAGAGATGAAAGACTTTTAAACATGCACCGTATGTTATTTCTGCCCCTATGGGTCTTTCAATCATAACAATAACAAAAGACGGACTTTGATGAGGCCGTGAAGTGGCGTGGGATCATGGGAGTTGCTGTCTTCATAACCACGATTGCTGATTTATCTGACTTGACTCAGTCAAGAATAATGTTCACGGATGAGGAAACGTATTTAGGTTTTCTTCAAGTTACATTTATTCTCGCCTCATACATTCCCTTGTCTCCCCGACTAGAGGTGGTAAAAGTTAAATGACGTCACTGACAGGTGATCAAATAAAATAGATTTCTCTGAGTTTGAACATTGTTGCAAACATTTGAGATAGTGTAAGCACACAGTTCAACAAAACATGACATAAGTGTTGTCGTTTTTAGACGTTGTAATACGGAAATGTTTAACATTAAATCTTCAACTTATTGCCTCTTTAAATATATCCAGCAAAAGTCCTCTAAGTATATCTACTTTAGTAGACTTAATAAAGCCCATGAAGAGCCTCATGACCGCAGCTTGTCCTCAGCTACACAGCTATCCTGTTGTCTAATGAACTTAAGTGACTTACTTTCTTTGCTGAGTTTCACCGCCGGAGCCATCTGCTTTCCCCCGTGTCCTCTGGGCAGACAGCTGCTAACAAAAAACCCACAGATCAAGAAAAAAGATAGCCCTGTCTTCCCATCATTTAAATACAGACTAAAAATACTGAACAGTTTTGCTGCCGTTAAGGAAACATTAGAGCCAATAACTTAAATAAAACAAAGCAACACCAGAGAAGCACTGGAATGTGGCATGAAAAGCAAAGACATCTCAAATCCCAGCAGAGCCAGACTTTCTTTTATATATCACATACTGTGAAAAGCCATTTCCCTGCAGCAGGCCCTTCCGTGAAACAGTATCGGAAATATATAGCCTTGATATTTGTCTTGCTGCAATACTATTATATTCCAATAGTCCACATTTCTCTCTTAATGATGCAGGGACTGTAATGACTGCAAAAGCCAGGCAGAAGTAATGCTGTTATTTGCAGCCTGGGCCTGGTCTTTTCCTCATTTCACTGCTTGTACTTATGAATCAGGGTCATTGCAAGTTTTATGTCCACTGGCACTTGAGTCCCAGTTGCATATCATGCATCATCTACTGGCCATTATTCCATCCTCAAGTGCCATACTGAAATAAATGTGATGCCTTTTGCCTCTCCATTATAAAGTGACTAAAATACTGATAGTGAGCTTTGTTCCACTGCAGCTATGATGGACCTTTTCATAATTTGTCTAAAAGAATGAGTAGGAATGCTAACAATGCTAACAAGTTGTTTGTCAGGTAAGTGAAGTGCTGAGAGAGACAACACATTACCACAGTGGATAACTAGGACATGTTAATGAGGACAAAAAGACTGAACGGAGAAAATATCACTGTGTTCCTTTAAGACACAGAAGGCCGAGGACTTGTAACGCTGGGACGCCTCTGCACAGGGCCAGCAGGTTAGAGGAGAAGTTGTTTTAGCCAAGCAGTAAGTCAAACTGGCAGAAGGGAGCGCTCAGTGCCGCCTCACCTCCTTCATTTTTCGTTCACGTGCCAACCTGGCGGCCTCGCGCTGGGCGGCATTTCTAGCCTCCTCTTCTAGCCTCAACTTCTCCTCTTGTTCCTCTAACTGAGCAGAAACAACGAAATGAAACAAACACAAAACACAGAACAGAAAATTACAAAAACAGAAAAAACAATGCAGCAAATTAAAAAGAAGGCAAAAACAGGTCTAAAACATAAAATGAAATAACGGTGGCTGTTAATCCAACAAAGACAGAGTGCGTCTTACCTCCACTTGTAGCTTCTGGTCTATCAGGATCTGCTGGTCTGAGATCGCAGTGTAGTGGTGCTCTTTGAGGTGTTTGATCTCATCTTCACTGATGGGCCTATACAAGAACGACAACATACTTCAAGGTTAATTGTTCTTTTGTCAAAGAATACTGATTTTTATCTTTTTTAGACTCACACCAGATCTCTTACCTCGGGCAGGGCTGTGGGCTCTCAGCCTGCAATGCAACAAACACAACATTTTACCATACAGCCTTGACTGTGTCAGATGAATCTTCCCTGCCGCACTGTTTGACTCAAGTGCAACTAGTCTGGGACTGGAGACAGTAATCGAATTACTCCCACAGTAATGAGCAGTGGCTGCTGCAGCCATCATTTTCTATCCATCAGTGTAGGACGGCTATTGCAGGAAGGTCTGATGGGAGTCTGAAGTAAAAAGTGTCCTGGGAATATCAGCATAATGCCGCTTTTAGTTAGACTATACATCTTATAAAACACTCACTCAGTCTTTTACAATGTAATTGGTTCCGAAACAGTAGAACAATAATAGAGATGAGAGAAAACTCACTGACAATATTTTTCTTATTTAGGTCCCAAACAAGTGGCAACCTCCGAGGCTAAAAAATGAAGCCAACAAGGAAGTGAAAAAAACTGCAGTTCCTTTAATGACCACTCGAGGCTGGCTCCAAAAACAAGACAATCCCCATAGAACTCGTCCAATTTTACAGCACAAATAAACATGTTTACAGCCTGGTGCAAGTCTATAGCTATGCTTTATTTAATTAAATCTTAAAGTTACACATAATTAGGGGCATGTTTTCTAATATATCTTATAGGTCTGTATCGGTAAGCTTTGATGTGTATGGGTTTACGTGCCCATTAGCAGATACATAAAACAGATCACAATCAGGAATTTACAAATATTTACTTCTGGTGATTTGGTAAAAGGTAGTGTAGCGCTAAACCTACAACTGGCAGTTGATCCATAAAAGTGTACAAGGGCAGGTGCGTTCTATTTAAATCCCCCATCCACTTTCTCTCTGCTCTCCAAGTGGCCTCCATATACTGTTACGTGATATCAAGGGCTTAGAGGAAGTGAAACTACTAAAGAAACACAGTGAATGAGTCAGATCCACCCCTCACTCCTCAACAGCTCCACCCTCTCTACTGATTATGGCCACTTCTGGCTCCAAAAATCCAAGATGGCAACAGCCAAAATGCCAAATTTAAGGCTTCAAAACAGGAGTCCACAAATCAGTGGGTGACGTCACTGGGGCTATGTCCATTATGTTATACAGTCAATGGTCTAGAAGCTCTTCTGTATAAACAGAACATTATAACATGATCACTTACCTCATCACTCTCTACCAGATTTTCAAACTGCAAAATTAAAAGACACAATTAGACAACTAACATTATACTCAACAGTCACCATTAATAACAGAAATCGATACTAGTAAATGTACAACTCATACCTCTATTGTATAATGCTCCCCTGTGGTACTGCTTCTGAAGTATTTTGACCTGCAGGAAGAATTAAGAGAGTATGAACACACTGTCAATAATCCGAGACATCTAAAAGGTGATGTAAGCTTAAATTTTTATTCGGAAAAGCTGCAATTTCACATGACAGAGTTGTGATGATGATTACATTGTATACCCCTCACATTAAACACAACATGTATCAAGACATGAAAAACTGAGTAGCTCAGTAGCTCTGGCACTTCTTTGCCTCACTGCACAGTGAATTTGCGAATCTGCAACAGTCCCAAGAATTGACCTCGACAACTTTACACACAATATAACTTATGCTAAAACTTAAGCATTGAACCCAAATGACAGCAATCTGCTGTAAATGCAGTGGTGCATTTTGTGTCTATATTCTCAGGGCTTAACAGGTAAATTCATCTGTTCACCTCGTCAAAGGCAGCACTTTCATACTGAAGGGTTCAAATCAGGGTCCAATTCAGAAGTGGAAGCACAGTGTAACAGCCATGTTGTAATGACCACGAGACAGCGACTGTGATTTCTGTGCTGACTAATTTGGTTTAGTAAGAGCCAGTCACTGAGCAGTTACAGTAACACAGCATGTGTGACACAGGACAATATATATCATCATATATAATAGCCTGCAGAGTCCTGAAATCTAAAAATGATTGGAAACATTTTTTTTAATGACACAAATCTGTTTCAAGGATTTATCGTTTTTAAAATGATGTTCTGATAAGTTTAGATACAATGGCATCTTAATTTGTTGCACAGTCTGTGATAAATCTGGGTCTCTGGGGATGTGTGCATCTAAGGATTAATGGGCTAATAGACACGCAAAAAAAGCATTCACCTAGCATCGCACCTGTGTATTTTGTGCTGACTTGTCATAATGTCTGCAGTGAAATAGATCTATTGCTCTCTTTTGGCTGAATCTTTAAGGCATGCTGCCCTCACAATGACCTCACAGCTGGTGTTTTGTTTTTGACAGGTGATAGGAAAGCTCATGTGACATAGCTGACTTATTAACTCATTTTCTAATTATGTCCTTAATTAAGTTAGAGATTGATTTAAAGGGACAGGTCAAAAATACATATTTCCCCTCTTACCTGTAGTGCTATTTATCAGTCTAGATTATTTTGCTGTGAGTTACCGAGTGTTGGAGATATTGGCCATAAAGATGGCTGCCTTCTCTCTAACATAACAGAACTATCTGTACTAACTATCACTTGGCTTGTGGTCTGACTCACCAGATGTAGACTGTGGCTATAAGCCTGTCATTAGGGTGCTGATTTCGGCTGGAAGGCCCCATTCCTTCTGCTATCTGCAAGGTAATGTTTCCAAATCCCCTTCACTACAGGAAACTACTGAGTTGAACAACTTAAAATGGCAGGTTTTGAAGTCAATGACAATAAATTCATAACGTATCAATCCATTACACTTCACACGAGCTCCTGTGATATCGTCCTAAACATTTTCTGCTAGCTACATACAGCCAGCATATCATTTGTGGTTTTAACGGGTCCACTGACTTCCTAGTCAGGCTTCACCTCTGCAGCACCAATTATCAAATTGTGTTTGCCTTTTTTAATCACTAAAAGTGCATCACACAACGACATACTGGCACTGGCATGTGACATGTGTGACATATAGTGCAAGACCACTTTTGCTGTGTCCTAGGCCTAGCGCCGCCCAACACAATTGTGATTGGTTTAATGTAACAAAAAGAAGCCACAGAGTTTTCCCCCCACAGGATACAGATAATCTGTGATTCTAGACCTCTCTCTAGTGCAAAGACAGCGCTGTGGAGATAGGTCTAGTTCACCTAGCACCACCGAGCTAGCTAAAATCACAGCTCAGCCGAGGAGGACGCCTACAAGGCCTCTCTTCCATGAGTAGATGCACACTTTCCTTCTGCATGATGATACAGTTGGCAGGTGTAGTTCAATAGAAAGAAAACAGTTCCTACATGCCCACAACAAGGTCTGTGGATTATACTGAGTAACTGGTTCATGATTTTTGAAAAGACATTGCTGTTGAATTTTTCCAGTGTATTTTGGGGGGATTTAAGCACCACAAGCTGAGTGCCATCTAGTTCCATTATACTGGAGAGAGGGCATCTGTACCGCCAATATCTCCAACACTAAGCAACTCACACCAAAACAATCTAGATTAATAAATTACACTACAGGTAAGAGGATAATTATCCAATTTTGATTTTGGGGTAAACTGTTCCTTTAAGATGTTTAGATGTTTAGAGAGAGATGTTTAACCTCATGTCTATGTAAAATGAATAAAATGTATATTTTTTCTATTTCACTTTATTGAGTGTGGCATAAAACACACACTATATTACTCCAATTGAAATAGCCGTCATTTTACAATGTTAAAACATGACCTAATACGAGCATTAAAATGAGGTTTCCAAGCTGTCAATCCCAGACTAATATTTTGAAACTACCACTGTATCTGTTCACATCAGTATTCAAACATATGCCAGTGATAAATGAGTGTGAAACAGCTTGCTGCTGGATCAGAGCAAGCCTTCTGTAATCATAACAAAGCACAATGTAAAGTCAGACCATAAAACATAAATTATTAACCTAAACATGATGTCATAATGGCCTGCAAATAACACAAGAAACAGACAGTTGAGACTCAGTACATGGATAAAGACTAAATTAACTACAAGGTCCAAATATTACTCTACAATTATTGTCAAAGACTTGTTACACAGCCCTCTCTCAGTGTGTCTGTATACCAGGGCTCTAGTCTGATGAGACGGAACTAACATACATGTCCACAGTGTTGACAATAGGGGTGGGGTCTTGAGTCCTGCTGGCACTGGCTGGCTGCTGGTTAGACCCCACAGGGACCCTTCAGTAACGAAACCACTACTGCTAACTGACTCACCTTTAATACACAGTTACAACACCACTACCAGGCTCACACACAGAGCTGTCAATACGTCCTAACAGACATACTGTGGTGTCAGTTATCGGCTAACCAACTTGGAGCTAACGCTAGCAGTAACCGGATACGCTGGTTCAGATGATGCTTCTATGCTAGTTAGCTCACCTAGCTAATGTCATGTTTCACTTACCCGCCTCCTCTCTGGATCCTGTTGGCTTCTCTCCTGAAGAGCCCGACACAGTATGCCCAGCAGTTACCCATCGCATTGTCAAATATTACTATTATCTAGCTGCCTAGCTAGTAATCTCCTGACAGCTGCTGGTGTATTGGTGTGTGGGTCGCTACATCTCAAAGTGCAGTCCTGCTCCAGCCACTTCCTCATCCTCCTTCCTCTCCGGCTGATGACAGTGAGCACACAAATGTTCAACACCACCACCTACTGTCGATTTATGGTCATTTTTGAGAAATAGGACCACATTGAGAAACAACATTTAAAATCTTGGATCATATTGCCCCTTGCATTGCACAGATGGAGTCATGATTACAACTAAAATGGTCTGGGTGTGTTGGTATTGATGTAAAAGTATGGTATATATGTGTACATTGAGAAAATTACCAATTCAGAGCCCCATACACACTACAGTACTTGTAAAAAAAAAAGAAGAAAAAAAAAAGAGATCAATGGAAGTCAAAAGGTCAAAGATCAAAGAAACACTCTGTTACCAAAGCAAATTCTTTTTTGTTTTGGTTTTCAGTGCAGCATGTTTACTCAGGTCCTGTTGCTGCAAACCTATAAGTGCATGTAGCCTGCTTGGCTGGTCATTTCTTAAGCAAAAATGAAGAGACGCTTTTCACTGGAGGAGACTCTGACTGCTGTCCTGCAGTCCTCTGAGGGCGAGGAGGAGGTGTCCAGCAGACTGAAACAGGCAGTGAGAAGAAATCAGGGGAGGCTTCACCTGAATTTGATCATGATGGGTCTTCCACCTCCAGCTAAAATGAGGACATGGAGGAGGAGGAGGAGGAGGAGGAGGATGCTTCGAAATCCAGAAATGGGCAGCTGATCTGGGCTCCAACCCCTGAAGAGACTCTGCGGTATGTTCCACCCCCTGTTCTGACCTCAGGGCCCAGGCATCCTTTGAGCTCTTCCTTGCTGAGAAAAGATCCCAGGATGAGGCGACACAGAGCCACTGGGCTGAGGACACAGGACAATCAATATTTCGCGCCACAATGTCCAAGAGGAGGTTCCAGCAGATCAGCATGGCCCTCAGGTTTGACGACCGCCTGAGCAGAACAGCACATCAACGGGGGGATAAGATGGCTGCCATCCCGGGTTTGTGGGATTTGTGGAGCAACGGCTCCCCCTCCTTTTCAATCCAGGTTGAGATGTATGTGATGTACATACATCCCAAGCAAACCAAGTATGGGTTGAAAGTCTGGGTAATCTGTGATGTGAAGACCTCATATGCCTGGAGAATGCAGGTGTATACCAGGAGGTATCCAGGTGCAGAGAGAGAGGTTAACCAAGGAATGTGAGTGGTCCTTGAGTTGACAGAGGGACTTGAGGGCCACACTGTCACAGTGGATAATTTTTTTACTTCGTTTCCGCTGGCGGAGGAGCTACGGAAGAGGAAAATGACCCTGGTGGGCACCTTGCAAAAAAACAAGCCGGAGCTGTCCCCGCAGCTACTACAGACCCAGCTGAGAGAACTGCTGTCCTCAGTGTTCGCCTTCACTCGCACCCAAACAGCTGTGTCTTACATGCCAAAGAGAGGGAGGAATGTCTTGCTGCTCAGCACCAAACACAGGGAGCCAGCAGTGGAGGAAGGACCGAAGAAGAAGAAGCCTAAGATTGGGACTGACTACAACCACTGAAAAGGTGCAGTTGACAACCTGGATAAAGTATGTGCCATTACACATTAATTATTTGCAATTTTAAATTTACTTTGTTGTTGCTCAATACATGTAATTTTCTGATATAGCCATGGGTTATTTCGTTCATTTTATTGAGTATTTTTGATATATTTCTCTAATAAATGACAGATGGTCTATATTTGTGTGGAGGAAGAATATTTGTATTAATTCATTTTTTTTCTTTAGGCATTTCTTTTTCTTTTGAAGCTTGTTGGAACCTACAGCTGTCGTCGGAGGTCCTGCAGGTGGCCACAGACCCTTTTTTGCAACATCTTGGATGTCTCCTCCTATAATGCTTTCATCCTCTTTGTCGCGGTGGATCCCAGCTGGAACCAGAGGAAACTGTTTAGGAGGTGCCTGTTTCTTGAGGAGTTGGGGAAATCCCTAGTTGCCCCAATGATTCCCATAGAGGTCGACCCTTTCATTTAAAGAGAGAGATCCTAATGACAGCGGATGTGAATTACAAGAGGGACCGATTTGTTTCACGTTGGATGAAATGGATGGACTATATAATACCACGCAGGCCGGACTTTGACTCTGCTAACCTTAGATAATACACTGTGTGTGTGTGTATGTGTAGCAATAACCACATCTCACTCTATGTGTTAATGTTCTTGTAATGTTTTTCTTTACTTGTGTTCTTTTGTCCTAAAATTTCCTTTTTGTTTAAGCAGAAACAGCCCTGAAACCTCTATCACCAAACCCACCAGATTCCATTCCATTCCAAAGCCGAGAAACAATGTAAATGCTCATAAGTTGTCTTGATTCATCTTCCCACCATTCAACAATCAAAAACAGTTTTCCTTACCTTTCGCTGATGCGGTGTGTTTGTTAGTGTGTGTAACCAAGTCTCACTCAAGGAGAAATCTCGTTCTGAAATTTAACAGACTTTTCCACATTGCTGAAATCAGCTAAATATTCAAAAATATTCAAAATCATTTAGATAACACTAATTTACACTTTCTGTTCTCCAACACAACAAACTCTTGCTGGCGCTCTTCTCTAACTCTCCACTTTGCACTGTTGTTTTTTACTGCCACAAGTCATTTTCTGCAATTTAAAAAAAATTGTCTCCCATTAGTCACTTAGACACAAAAACATGGGAAAATAGGCTCCAAGCCAACAAATATCGAATTTTACCTTCAGTGCAAGGATGTATTTTGCTTGAAGTATCTTTGTTTCTGCATGCTGTGGTAGTGAACGTACTAGACAGTGATTACTAACTTTAAAGTTATTGCTCTGTTTAAAATTTGCACTGAAATATCTTACTTGTTCTCAAAGAATTTAGTAGATTTCAATACTTAATAGACACAGCTGGGTGAACTCAATTCAAACTTCCATGTGACATCAGTTTACTAGATCAGGTAAGAGTAACTGACAAACTGCTAACATTAGCTCAGGTTGGGGTTAGCTTGTTGGCTGCCACTGCATCGCTCTTTGCTAACGTTAGTAGAAAATACTTTGTAATGTTACATCATTTATTGTTGGCTAAATTTACAGATTGTCATAATACAAAAGTTAATATCATGTGTGACGTTAGCAAGTAGTTTGACAAACTAGCTAACTAATATTAACTTCCACATTTTGCTAGAGATAATGTTAGTGAGCAAACGTAGTCAGCTAACTGTAACTAAACTATAGGCTACTGTATTGATCTGGTATTGATTGCTTCATAACATTAGTTGATAAAATAATTTGCAAATAGCAAGACAGCCAATTTGCCAGCCAGATCAAGCCTGGAGTCTGGATTAATTAAATGACATTAATCACTCAAGACAGTATTTTGCTACGTTAGCTAGATAGCAATTTGTTTGTGTTAGCAAGCAAGCTAACATTAGTTACCATTAGCCTGCTCAAACCACGATATCACAAAATATTTCACACTTCAATGCTGATTTTATGACATGGGGCACTGAATTTGATGGATTAACTTTATCAGACCACAAATGTGACAAGAATTAGCTAGTTAGCTTGCTAAGACCACAAATGTGACAAGAATTAGCTAGTTAGCTTGCTAACGTTAGCTACTGCTGCACACTGTTAGCGCTGTAGCAGAGCTGAAGAGGGGAAAGCACTCGGGAACACACATAACATGACAACCTTTGATTTCAAGCACTCGGGAACACACATAACATGACAACCTTTGATTTCCTTGGGATATTGGGCTCCACTTCTCTTACTTCTCCACTGGCAGGTTACACATAAGTAAATAGCCTGTTAACACTGAAGGCTGTCGTGCCACAGACGGGCCAAGAGACTAGAGCAGCTGCTCCGGTGAGTGAGCAGTGCTTTGTGTCTGACGCAAGGCAGCAGATATTACTAAAGTTGTAATAAGCATCACAGTCCTCTACACTTGAGTTGCAAAAACACACAGTGTTTTCACTGGTAACGTTCAGCTGTCTGTTACTGGATGTAACTTTAGTGTTTTCTTTACACAAAATAATACTGTGTGAGACATTACTGTGTGACGAGCATGTGGCTGCTATATTTTACTCGCCGCTTAACCTTGTTGCCTGAAACATCCCATAATATGCAGACTCAACAATCTTAGATCCAATTGGTCTGTCAGATACATACTGTACGGGTCCTCCCACTACTATTTTGTCAGCTCTGTGTATAAAACACACATCATGACATACGTGACAAGCTGGATGAGCAGATAATCATTGTTTATAAAAATGCAAAGCAGTAATGATACTGATATTTCATACACCTGATGAATGTATGGTGGACCTGCTGATGTGCATTTCACCCACGTGAGACCCAGTTATGAGCTCGCTGTCAGTCTGTTTGTCACCTTAGAGACTTCAGACTGCATCATGCACTTGCCGGAGTGCGACCACATGAAATTTTAACTTGCGCACTCACAAAAAATGGTTGCATATGCGACCATTTTGGTCGCAGTCCAGAGCCCTGCAGAGAGGCGAGTCCACAGGCTGTTGTAGGCCACCGAGAAAGATGGGTTACAGTGTGTTTTTTTTTTTTACATTGGCAAAAAAAACAAAACAAAACAAAACATTATTAATGATAAAAAGTTACATACAGAACATTTATTGAAATCATTTGAGCCCTCCTTTAATGAACCACTTCTGCTGAAACAAAATAAGTTGAAGTATTGTAGCTGTGTATCACCATACATTATATGAATGTGAGAAAACATTTTGTATGAATACATTAAAATGTGCAAACAAACATTTGATTTGTAACTGAAAACCTTTGTAAGTGTGACATCTCTACAGCTGGTACCTCAAACACTTGGCAACTCACTCCAAAACAATCTAGAGTGATAAATAAGAGGTAAGAGGCAAATATGTATTTTTGACTTTAGGGTGAACTGCCCATTTGAAGGGGCAAAACTATGGAACTGTCTAACTGAATTAACAATGCTACACATTTCCAATGTTTTCAATAGAGGGATTTAATCATGGCTCAAAGAGAAACAATCTTGTTTTCAAACCTAATAGCCTACCTCTGTAGACATACCAGTATTTTTTGTATGTAGCCTAAAAGTGTATGTATTTTTGTGTATGTATTTATGGATGTACTTCTGTTTTTAACAAGCCTCCTGGACAGGTGAAAAATTGCTTTCATTCCTAAAAGCAATTAAAACAGTGCATCTGTTCCTTGTGCATAAATGTTTGTCACAACTCTAATGCTACTATCCATATCCAATTAAATAAAGTAATACACGTATGCTATCGCACATCATACTATCATGCAATCATTGTGTTAACATTTCAGCTAATGTGGATTTATTCTTTTTTGTTAACATAATTGTCTTATTTTTACTCTAAATCCTCAGAGCTGAAGAGGTAGGCATGCATCTCATCTTCAGCAGAGGTGTCGTCCACATTCCTGACTCTGACTTTCTGGGCAACAGGTTTGCATCTGGGCATGAGCTTTCTCCCTGTCTGAAAGAAAATGTGCAAGTTACTTTAATAGTAAACCCAGTTTCAGTCAGGTTTTCATTTCAATGTGAGCTGTAATGTATTTCAACAGTTTTCACCTAACTCTCACCCAGAGCCACACTTTATCAATGCAGCAAGTGACTTACTATTTTCTTGGAGTCAGCCAGAGATCTCTCCAAGTACCTCCTCATCCTCTCCTTCTGTTTCTCTCTCTGCTCTCTCAGCTTTTCCTCACGCTGCCTGCAACATGGTGTACAGTAGAAAGACAGTTTCTTTTTAAATAACTGTATTAAATCAAGTCTGGAAATAATATATTGAGAAAAAACATGCAATGCAATGCATTTCAGGAGCTATATTGTGATGAATGCCATTTCCTTTTGACTTGAATTTGTTGCTCAATCAACTTTTTCTTGAAGGTAATGTCACTGAGCCATACCTGCTCCTCCTCTCACTGTCCTTGATCTTCTTCATTATCTCTAAGTTCTCTTCAGGGATGCTCTCGAGGCCCTGCAGCAGTAAAGACATGCGATTCTCAATATTGGCCAGTTTCTCCAAGGTGCTGAGGTTGGTAATCCTGTCATCCACGCAGCAGCGATGGACCTCTACCACCTTCTCACCCAGAGCATCCAACATAACATCCTGCAAGCACAACAAGGATGTGGAGTAGATCAAAGAGGAGGAAAAAAATGAAGAGAGAAGATAATGACACCAGATACCGCTTACAACTGCTAATGCCACTGTACATGATGTCTGGGTGTGTGTTGCTCAGATCTTGGATTAAAATGCAGTTTAACACATTCTGCTTCCTTACCTGGTCTTCTGTGTTCAGTGAAACATGGAGCTGAACCTTCTGTCTGAGCTTGGCGCCTCTTGCCTTCTCTATGTCGATTCTCTGGTTCATGTCGGCTATCTGCAGTGTTAGCTGCTCTTCATCCTTTTCACTTAAGACAGAAAAAAACAAGGTTACCAAAAGGATATTCACGGACTGCAGACATCCACCAAGGCCAATGGTACAGTCTTCTATGATGTGCATAACTGTTACCACAACCACTATATGTAAAATAAGCACTTTATAACGCCTGTTTTTCTGTATGACGTTTGAGCAGCTACACGTGCAGGCTACCCCGGATGATTAATGGTATCCATGAATGTGGAATGTGATACGGAGTCATCGTATTTCTACAATTGCCTATGTCTTGTCACTATTAGACGTTACTACAACTTACTGGATTTTAGGATGTATTGTCTTTCGTCCACTAAGGCCAAATGCCCAGCCCAGTCTCATAGATGTACGTGACATGGACACAAACTCTTAACTACGTGCTAGCAACATAAAAACAATGCCAATGCAAAGTCTACGAGGATCCATTGTCGTAGTGGACACACAAAATAAGTATAGAGAGTGAGAAAGTTTACATAGAGTGGACAGGAGAGGTAGTAGATGGGTCAAACAAACATGGACTTTCACCCAGGAGACCACTGTTTGTTTCCCGTGCGAAACGAAAAGTCAACGTAGTTAGGTGACTTTACAGACTTTATGATACTTCATACGTTTATGTCAGACGTCCTGTACATAAAGACAAAGAAAGTGCTCGTCTTTCCTGAAACTTAACAAATCTGCGACCTTTTCACAACGTTTGAAACTGCGACCGTTTGTAATAGACTTTACATTGGCATTGTTTTCGTGTTGCTTGCACATCATTTTAACATGACCGGTAGTTTTTCTGTAACCCTGCTGACGAACAGATAAATAAAACCAACAAACAAACTGAACTGAAAACATAAAAACTCCAAGTAAAACATAAGGCACATGCAGAGTTCAGGAGAGCAAACCAGTGCCCCTTTTAAAGCAAGACAACAGTAAAAAAACAAACAAAAAAAAACAAGCGAAAATCTCTGAATCACAGAGCATTGACCCAGGATCCTTACATCTTCTTCCTGGTTGTCTCCATGGACTCTCGAAGCTCTTCCAGTGTCTCTTCCACCCTTGTAGAGTTCTGAATAAGGGACAAGTTGTGGTCTGTCAGCTCTGTCACCAGATCCAGTAGCTGCTGGGGATCAGTGAAGTACAGCTCCGGCTCATCCTACAGATGTAACAAACAAGGTGGGTAAGACAGAAGCACTGTGAGTACTGCAAAAATAAATAAATTAATACATACTGAGAGATAAAAAGAGGTGTTAAGTCAGAGAACTGAATGTCCAGTTTAGGAAAACGAACCTCATATTCTGAGCTGTCGCTATCCAGTTTAGAGGTTGTGATCCTGAAAAGACAAAGGAGGAGTGTGGAGTCAGAAGAAAGTTTTCTCAGCAGCATGTAAACAGGATTTTAAACAAATTTACTGCAAGATGTTCCAACTGATAACAGCATGCTGTTTGCTACAACAGAGAGAAAATTAATTGTGAAAGTATGTGTAAATGACCACATAAACTTAGTGTATATCCACAAGGAAAAAAAGATCTTTATACAGGAACATATGTCTGATTGGTGAAGGTATATTTCTGTTTTTTTGCCTTATACTGAAACACTTAATGGAAGTCAGGAATTACCCACCTTATTTAGCACCACATCACTGTGTATGAATGTAAAAGATAAATACTGAATATGCAGCAGAGCAACCATCAGTGTTGTGATTGAGGAGAGTGTGTTGGTGTTTCCTCACTGTGTGTCGCTGTGGGCTGAGGGAGGTCTGGTCTCTTTCATGGAAGGCAGCTCTCGACCTGGACTGGAATCTTTGCTCTCCAAACCTGCATTCATGGTATCATTCAAATCACACAACGAGCACTTTCCACACTCACTGTAATAAAGCGCTCCTTAGACTGCCATCCCCAAGTAAAAAACACACATTTTTCCTCTTACCTGTTGTGCAGTTTATCAGTCTTGGTTGTTTTGGTGTGAGTTGCCAAGTGTTGGGGATATCGGCTGTAGGCCTTCTCTCCAGTGTAATGGAACTAGATGGCACTCAGCTTGTGGTGCTCAAAGCACCAAAGGAATATATTTGTAAAACTCAACAACAATGTCTCTGTCTAGAAATCATGACCCGGTCACTATAATCCACAGACCTTATTGTGAGCAGTTTCATGTAGGAACTATTTTCTAACTGCTGAACTACACCCATCACCCATATAACTGCGCAGAAGCAAGCCTCATCTACGGCTAGTTACACTAAGTTAGTTAATGTTACAGCTCAGCCAAGAAGGATACAATTAATGTTTACATCTCACGCTGTCATGAGCATGAACCTCTTGTCCACCAGTAGATGCACTCTTCCTTCTGTGCGGTGATACAGTTGGCTGGTGTGGAAGAAAATAGGTCCTATATGAAACTGCTCACAACAAGGTCTGTGTATTATCTTGAGTAACCAGGTCATGATTTCTGGAAAGCAACATTGCTGCTGAGTTTTTCAAATGTATTTTTTTGTGCTTTAAGCATCACAAGCCGAGTACCATCTAATTCTATTATACTAGAGAGAAGGCAGACATCTCTACAGCTGATATCTCCAACACTCTGCAACTCACACCAAAACAACCAAGACTGCTAAATAGCTCTACAGTTAAGAGGGAAAATATGTATTTTTGATTTGGAGGTGAACTGTCCCTTTAAAAACAACAATATCATGATATTAACCTGCAATGCTGTGGCCCTCATAATCTATTTCTGGTAATTTACTTGGTTTTGTACTTGCCGTTCTTAACAGCTGACTCCTCGAGCTCCCCATTCTGCTTGTCCCCAGCGTCTCCGCCAGGCAGGACTTTAGCTTTCAAAGCCTTGGTCTTCTGGGCCTCCTGCCACTCTGGAGGAGACAGCTGGAACAGAAGCTCCTTGTATCTCTTGTAGTCTATTAGGATTTCTTCAAATTTGGCAATTTCACTGTGAAAAAGGATGACTAGATTTAAATCCACAAGACTTAACACTGTCCCTCCAAATTTATTCACTCTTATTTATAGTTGTCAGTGCATCGTTTACACACTAAAACATGGGTAATGTGCACTCTCATTTTTTATACAGCATTATCAGAGTGCTACCTTTGTATGGTCCCTATTTTAGCAGTCAGTTTCTTGATCTCTGCATTCTTCTCTTGTTTGATCTTGGCCTCCTGTTCAAAACTGACATCAAAGAAAAGACAACCACTTGCAGTGTGACTCTTTAAATGTCCAACGCGAAGCCAAAATGACATGTCTTAATGCTTCTTACAATGTTCTGGCCTCCACAGATTTCTTCTCGTTCTCCCTGAGGAACTCTTCAAATTTGAGGTTGTCTCTCTCAATAATCTTTTCAAGCTGCCTCAGCTGTGCCTCCTCTTTTGCAATGGCTTTGTCCATCCTCAAAATCTCAGACCTCTTCGTCATCAGAGATAACTGATGAAAGAAGAATAGGGGAAAATGAAGCAGAAGGGCAAAGCAAGACTTTTTAATTTAACACATCCTTCCTTCTGGAGTCAACTTTACCCACAACCCAATTGCCAGAAAAAATGTTGTCATTGTACATTCCTGCAAACCATGCATATGTTACATTTGTACGTTGTTATGTAGCCAGGACGCTGAAACTTTAATTTCTCTACGTTTCAACAGCTCTGAGATTAATGTGGTTAGGTTTAGGTACAAAAACCACTTGGTTATGGTTATGAGAAAATTATGTTTTGGCTTAAAATAACCAGTTTGGGTGGCATCATCTTGGCAGGAATTGCTGTGACGTCTCTGTAAAAAACAACTGGTTTTCACAGCGCCATACCAGCAAGAAACACAGCAATGTCTTGGTAAAAACAATAGTTTTTCGTGGCGCTATCAATGGTGGAAACACTGGGAAAGTTCACCATAAAACATTTATAAAGATCACAGCAGCTCTTGAAATCATTTACCTCCAACACCGCCTTCTGCCGTTCCATGGAGATTAAATCATGTTTGCTTTCTTTTGTAATGTTTTCTGGAGACACAGGAGAGACAACAGTTAACATTTACAGTAGCAAGTTAGCCATGGCGTGCAGTCTACACCTCTCTTCAGTCACCTCGTTTCATCATGGCCATCTTCAGCTGATGTCTGCTGGGTGTTTGTTTAGGGAGAACTGTCTTAGTCTTGATTTGTTTTTGATTCTTCATCTTCTCCTTTTCTTCCACCTCCTCTTCTTCCTCCTCCACTTGTTCTTCCAGCTCTTTCCCCAGCTTGGCTATCATTTGAGCAGCGTGGGTCGTCTTCTCATCAATTGGTAAAGACAGGAATTTACACATCTCCTGTACATGAAAAAGAACAGCAGCAGGACTTAAACATGGTGATTGATTTTTTCTCTTTGCAGACACTGTGTCACACAAGTATCATGCAGTGTGTGTGAAAACGTTTCTTTATATTCACACAGTTGTACTCAAACAAACACCAACCTCTTTTCGCTCTCCTCTTTCATTTACACTCAGCAGGAAAATGCTTTTACTGTCTGGCACTTTGAATGGGCTTTGTCGAGTCTCCCTCCTCCTCTTCATATCTGCACACAATGTAATGAAGAAAATATGCATTTAGTTTTCAACATTTTCAGTTTTTCTGCTGTCTCTTTCACAGATCAATCACTGCCTGCTGTACCTGATTTATGTGATTTGGCAGCACTGTCAGTCTCTGAAACAATGTTGCCTGAAGAAATCTCTGCTCCCTCTGTTCAAAACATGATCAATCATTGACTGACTTAACAACATGCCTGAGGTGTGACACATGGCACTATAACAAATACTTACTGGGATGCGGTGATGACATCTTTCAGGTTACTTTGGGCATCTGGCACTGCAGTGGCTCAGCGTTTCATCTGGCTACAGGTTACTACTATTTAAGTTAGTCAAAGCAAAACTGAGTTAAGCACTGCACTTTAAACTTTACTTTTTACCCCTGGCTGTTCCCACCTCTAACCTGTCACTATCTGATGTCAAGGCTCTTCAACATTGGAGCTCCTGCTTGCTTTTTGTGTCAGTGTCAACTTCTAGACATATTTCAACAGATAGCACTACTGGACATTTTCTGGTTAAAATATATTTCATTATTAAAGATTCTACATACACACACACACACACACACACACACACACACTTGTGTTGGGTGGATACATGTAGCGAGTCACTTGTTGTCATCAAATGTTATAATAATAATCATAAAGGTGGCTAAAAGAGGTCCAATCGGGCAAAATTCAAAACACCTGCAGGTTGGACTACTGGTGTATAGAGCTTTTAATTTACTAAATTATTTGAATTATCTTATTCCATAACATGTTTGGAACCTCTAAACCAGGGGTGTGAAACTCATTTTAGGTCATGGGCCACATACACTCCAATTTGAATCTGCTGGTTGTTAATACTTTACACAGTGTATGAAGTATTCTCTGTTATTACAGAGAGCTGTATTCTGCTCAGGGTGAAAGCCTCTGAAGCAGCATTTTACATGAACAATACTCACTGTTAAACTTGTTCCTGAAACCAGGCACCTCTTAGCCTTTACAAGTGCATTAATAATAGCTGTGTAAAGTCATCCAGTGGGCTGGATTGGACCCTTTAGTGGTCCTGTTCTGGCCCACAGGTCGTATGTTTGACATCACTGCTCCAAACCCTCTTGCAGAGAGACCCAATGTCAGACTCTAGTTTGTTATTTTAGTTTATATTGTGCTAAAATGGTGCATATTTGTATATTCCCAAACATTAATTGTGCAAGAATTATTCATAATTAATAATTCTGATTAATTTATAGCAATTATTTATATCATATTATAATCAAATAACTTTATTATTATTACATAATTGTACTAAAGTACTGAAATTTAGGCAAGGTATAATGCCGCTGCCATATCTGATTTGCTGTATATACTGTATGGTGGTGGGTACCTGAAGGCAACATGGGACTGTACAGAGAGATAATGTTACAGAGAGGAGGACATGGGGACTGACAAGACACCCATACGGCTAATTTTTGTCCCAAAGAACCCAAATGAATTCTTGCCACGTAGATGAGGCTCACTGTTGGTTGTTTTCTTCCTTTAAAGTAGGCTAATGCTAACTTCTTTATACGGTAACTTTGTTTTGAAAAATAGTTAGCCGACTGATTTTGGACATAAGATAGCTGCTTATGAGAAAATGTAGCACCAGTTTAGAAAACGTTTATTAGCTGAATATACAATTTCAGCTCCTTCAGATGAGCTTCCGTGTATTTTAGCAACATATCACGTTTGTAAATTAAAACATTTTATTCTGGAAGTCAGCTAAATTGTTAACTTGCCAAACTAGCTCAGTTACGTTACAGGTTTGCTCCGGCTTTCTGTCTCTCGTGTTAAACAAACTGGCTTTGCATACTGTACAGGTTAGCATGAAGCTAACTGTTTAACACACTTCTTTCATGTATTGTTAATAATAAATTCAACCTACCGCCTGATAGTGTTGTTCACACTCAGAAGTTGAACAGCTAACTTCGCTATAAAGTTAAAGTAAATGCAGCTCACAACTTCGCTCCTCTGGCTGGGCTTTCTGTGTATGTACTGTTGTCATGGTTACTGTTGCCTTCACGGTCTCCTGGTAATCCTCTCTTTTAATTTGGATTTCATAGCTTGAATGCATTGTGCTCTAAAACTGTCAAAAGACTAGCTTTTTTTAATTCGTTGTGTTATAATTTTAAACATTGTCTTTCAGTCTTTCATTGATTATTTGGTGACTATAAAAAAATAATGATTGAAAAATACATCAAACAAGATAAACTGAAAGCTTTTAAAATAACATTATGTGTTTATTTTGCTATGGTTTGTTGGCTGCCTAACTAACAGTTACAGAGTTACAGGAGGGAGGTCTCATCAATCCTGTGGGCCGGTCATATTAATCCTCCACTAGATGGCAGAGACAGATCATGCAGTTTAGGCAGAACATCATATTTCCTGTGCTGGGTTGCCCTCCTAGGTGGAGAAACCCAGATCTCAGGACTATAAGAGATGCTGTAGAAAGACATTCATGTTTGTAATAATAGTGAGTAGTGCATTTATATGAGTGATAATTTCTTCTTAAGTTAAGTTGACTTAGCTGCCGTGCCAACACTTCTGGTAGTTCAGTTTGTGTACCAGTGAATATACTTAGAACCTGATACTGTACATTCCCTCCCACGCATCCACACATGACCCTGCACATCTCAGCTCAACAAAGCAGCCCACACACTACACTTGCTTGTAGGAAATCCCAGTGTCAGATTGTCAGGCTAAAGTAATGCAAACACATGGAGGAGTGTTGGCTCTCACAGCAGAAGAGGGCATGTTGTGTAAGGAGAGAGGAATGATGTTTAATTCAGATTTGGAGGAACAGTTTGACGCTCGTCGCGGATGGAAAGGAAACCTAAAGCAAGAACATGACAAACATTTATGGAAAGTTGGAAATCCAGAGCAAATCTTCATGCTGAAGATTGTTTTGCAATTCCAACTTTCCATAAATGTTTGTCATGTCTTTGTCAAGATTTGTGGCACAGGCACGACTATTCTCAGTTTTAACAAAAACAATGTTCCTGAAGCCAGTCCTGTCGTTCAGTTTCCCAGAAAGTTGCCCTGCATACAGTATCACTGTCTTACAATGTAGATAAGCTGGTAAGCAGCTGGTTTCTTGCAGCATTGCATGGGTTGTTTGAGCATTACAGATTGCCTCCGCCTCCTCCGCTTTGTAGCCCAAAGACAGTGGATATTTGCTATTATATAAGAGGTGAACAGTCAGCCTTCTATGCATAATGACATCGACAGCTTTTCTTTAAACATAATTAAAATCACCACCCTCAGTAAACACAAAAACAGATGTACATCATTTTATGACCAGATACTCACAGGAGAAAAAAAAAGTCAGAACAGAAAGCAACATATTAATTTTAAGTCTGCTAATAATAAATGCGAGATGGACAGGTTCTTAAAAGTTAATTCTCTCCCTCATGTCATGCAGTGAATTTAGGTGGCAGAGTCAAAAAGCAGCATTGACATTCTGTCATGAAACATGAAACACATTAGAGCAGAGTTGGAGCTTCCACACTGTCAGGCAGCTGTTGAGGCGGCTGTGAGCTGCAGACTGAGCTGCTCAGGTCCATGTGACTGTGCTGCAGGGCTCCAAACTGAGACAGCATTTTATCAAGTTAGGCTGTTCTACATGTCTGCTGCAACTCACTTCACTAAACTATGTTAGTGTCTTCCCAGAATCATTTCAAACCAATGTATACAACACCTTGAAAAGGAACAAATGCACGCAATGATGAACTGAAGAAGATATTGATCATAAGTTATAGTCTTGCATAGCCAGGCCTATCTCCACAGAGAAAGGTCTGGAGTCACTGATTATCTTTCTGCTACATGGGGGGAAAAAAAACGCTGTGGTTTGTTTTTGTTTCTTGAAACCAATCACAGTAATCATGGGCCGCAGTGAGCCCAGGATGGAGCAGCAGTGCTCTTGCAAAATAGTGTCAGGTTGAATGTGAAACATTTGCATGTGGGGAGGCGAACACTGTCATTAAAATGGCTTCATAAAGGAAAAGCTTCAAAAAACATTAACAGTTGTATGTCACTGTGTGATTTACCTTTTAGTAATAAAAAAAGACAAACAGAATTTGATAATCGGTGCCCTTGATGTGAAGCCTAAGTGTATTTTAGCTCTGGAGTAGCTCACTGGACCTCTCAAAACCACAGTGGATTTACTGGCTGTAGGTGGCTCTAACAGAACATTATTACGATGATATCACAAAAGGTTGAATAAAGTGTGACAGATCAGTACATTGGTGGAGTCACTATCACTGGCGCATGCTGCTGCTAGAGTTAAAAAATGTGACAAAATAACTCCAACTGGCCGTGTCAGACATTGGATCAACATCGATCACAAGAGTCCTGCGTTACGGAGTTTGGAAGTTTTTGATGTGCGTTGACAAGTTGTGTTTTCATTTCTTGCAGCGAAGGTGATTTGGAAACGGTAACATGCAGATAGTGAAAGGAAAGGAGCATGCTGGCTGAAATCAGCTGTCCAATGGCAGTATTACAGCTCCAGTTTACATCCTGTGAGTCAGACTACATTATGGGAAACACTTCAGAGAAATGGAATCATTTTTATATGATATACAGGACAGCACAGGTGATGTCCTTCATGCCATCAGTCCTGCTGTATGTGTGGTCAGATATGAGATAGTTTTTTATTTTAAACAGCTGCTTTAATTATTCCAACTAATTGAAAACAAAACCAAAAACAGTGGAGACAGACAACGGGTCTATTAAAAGGTGTTGAAAATGGCTAAAACAAAGATGAAAAAAATAATTTATCATTTCATTTATCAGAGTAGAGGCCTTACTGCTGTCCCTCATACAGTCTGTTCTTATTAGGACGATAAATTTAACACTTTTTTTTCCAAAGCAATTTCCGAGACAATTGATTCCAACAGAATCATCAGTTTAAGAACTTCTAAATGACTGCTAATGAAAACAACTAATGAGGCTATGCTTCAGGGGAGACACTACAGGTGAATAGGGTACAATTTTAATAAATAAATACCACCATGAAATTTCCCAGTAGATGGCTGACATAAAGATATTTATTTTCAATATTACAAGTGTTCTAAAATTTTATATTTAAATACACAAATGAGGCATTACCTAACTGAATATGTGATAGTTTGTGTACATTTCCACAACAAAAATCTGAACATTTGATAAAGCTAAATTTAAAATTCTTGTTTCACTTTTTGTAATGACTTATGTTAAAGTCAAAGGTTTTTACAGAGTGATATTCAGTTAATATTCAGAACTCAAGGCTGACTCACTAGCTTATACTGCAGAACTTTAAAACATATGTTAAGTGACTTGGGTATGAAAAGTATTTAACTTTCTGTAATTGCATCTCCGAAGTTCCATATTGAGGCCAAATAATAACACCTGGATCACTGATGAAGGGGGGGAGAAAAGAGCACATAAGGAGAAGTTAAGTTTAGAATAATTTACCACAGATTGCCAATGATTTGTTTACAGTGTTAAAAAAACATTATTCTGAGCTGTAAACTAAGTCTAAACAGTAATCTTGACAGAAATCAGCTTTCTGGATACAAATGGCTGTGACATGTAATCAGCTCAAATGTCGCAAATAAAAATGCCAGTACTTTACAGAAACTAGGCGAGCATAAAAACGAAAGAAACACAACCACATGAAGAACCCAACAGAAAGTCTTACCACATTGACAGAAAAGCGCTTTCCTTTTTACAGGATTAAAGATATCAGAGGTCAGTGTTTCTGTTCTGAATTTTTTGCTTTGTTTTTGCCTTTTTTATTGCTGTAACAACAGTTTTGAAGTTAAGTTTGATTTGCTGATCTTTGCCATATTTTGACAAAGAAAACTGGCTCGAAGTGAACCATGCCAGGATTACTTTTATTATGTGAATCCCAGTTAAATTCAACGAGTTTCCCTCATACTAAGCACATTTGAGCAAAGGCTGCAGACAGGATTTCTTTTGGAAGGCTTCACTGACCCAGATATCTCTACAACTGTATTACAATTTTATCTGGTGACTGAGTTGATTATGAGATAATGATAAGGTTGGATTTTGAGTGGGCATTGAATAATTAATGGTTCAGTTGTAGTATTTTAGATTAAATAAGTGTCTAAGTGGTCAAACTGCAGAGCTCCAACTCATGAGTGCAGAATTGTCAGTAAATATGAACCACTGTCATGTTGTTAATGTCCTGATGTGAACATGTACATGACCCCAAACCAGTAACATTAGATTTACAAAATATTGCAGTAACTGAATAACCTTGAGTGACTTCATGTCTCTGCACAGCCAGCAGAAAACAATAACAAATATCTCTAATAGCATGTAGCCTGACCAGTACCTTTCATTTGTGACATCACTTCCTCTCAGTGGGAGAACACTTTGTCTTCACTTTCTGACTCGTACATGTATTTTTGTCAAGTATTTGAAATAATAATCATGTCAGTTATAAATATGAAATTAATATTGGAGGGCCGTGATTGGCAAAGCCTCGAAATGTAATGAATATGCTCAATTGATTATATTTGGTATTGTGATGATCCTTTCCTGTACTCAAAGACAATCTGTTTAATTGAATGAATTATTGCGCTGTGAATTGGGAATTTGGAAAGACATTCTCTAAATATAGGACACTCAGAAGCATGTCTAATGCCAGTTTACACAGAATAATTATTTACTGGGGAAATGAGTGAATCTTCAGCTTGACATAAAGCGCAGAAATTGAGACATTATTCAAATCCTCCAAATGTCTGTCTATCAGCAGAGCCAGCTCAGTTCATACTTGTTTTTCATGCAAAGAGGGTCCTGTGAAAGGTCTAAGAGTATTAACATTTTCATTTTCCTCTGCTTAAAAAATATTTGATGAGAAGACTTTAAAGGGGACATAGTCTAAATTTAAATCAAAATGAACGACACACATTTTTACACACATGCTCAGTGCACTAAACCTGGATGGGAAATTCAACTGAAAATTTGCCTAAGCAACATTTTCTCTGCAGTCAGAACATTGTGCAGCGTTAAAAATCAATCCACCTTGTTGCTCTGACTGATATAGTTACTAGTTATTTTGCAAATTAAAGGCTCTGCACAGGCAGACAGGTGTTTCCAGTCACCCTGGCTGATTAGACCTCTAATCAGGTGTAAACTGAGTGAAGCAATGCTGGGTTTTACCCTATTGGACACAGGACCTCTTTCATTTTTGTAAAAGTTGGTCAGTGGTGCATGAGGCCAAAAAAAAAAGTTTGACATTTATAAAATTATCCGGATCTTCTGCATCTACAGGCCCATAGAGCAAGTGTAGTTATCTTTGCTTTAATGAAATACTTTGCTTCTTTTCAACCAGCTTTGTGTCACCGCAGTGTGGAGAGTGTGTGTAGATGAACAGGTGAAGATGGCTTCCCCCAGGGCTGGCTTTCCCTGGAACCTCTTGCCTGTGCTGTGAGCAAAAGTCCGCCTGGTGAGGCGTTTAGCGTCAACGTATGGCACAATTCAAGGTCAGTCAGGGTGAGTTTTCTCTCATATCACCAGAAAGGCCTTCACAGTAACCACATGACATGTCGTTCTCAATATTCTTAAATCAAAATGTAACTCAAGGTTGTGAAATTATCCAGAAAGGATGAAAAACAACACATTCTCACTCCAACCTCATCATACATTAACATTTGTACCTGGACATTCCACGTCTAGATACGACATGCAAGGTACTCTGGGTGCAGGGGTCGCGTTAACTGGATATATTCTCGGTCATTGACTGGTTTTTTACTACAATGACCGGAAAATCTAAAGGCTGGCGGTCATTTTGACCGGTTGCAATTACCACCCCTGCCCACATGGCGGCGGAGTGCACAATCAGTGGTTTAAGTGGCTGCCGTTTTCACACTGCAGAGAAAAAGTCATTCATCTGCTTCATGTAGCGTTGTTGAGCCCTGGACACACCGGACCGTAGTGCCGTGGAAGTTCTGCGAGTATACTCGCAGGCGCTTGACTGTCCACACAGGCAGCGCATTTCTTCTGCGCTCTCCGCGCCGGTTAAACATCGACTCCACTCGTCTGTTCCCGTCAGTACTCATTTTTTCATTTCAACAGGTCATTTTAAACATGGGTAAGGCCATATTTTAATCATTTTTTATAATGTAATAAGTTCATGACAATTTGTCATTGCATGTCCATGTATTGAGCGTGTTGGCTAACACTGAATGAATAGGGCATATTGTTCTGACCATTTTATTTATGTAGTTATGTCTGTAGGTGACACAAAATTAAAATTGTAATGAAGTGATTAGGGTATTGAAAAATGTGTTCGGTTATGCACTGTTGTTCATTCATTCATTCATTCATCTTCTAACCGCTTCATCCTCTTGAGGGTCGCGGGGGGGCTGGAGCCTATCCCAGCTGACATCGGGCGAGAGGCAGGGTACACCCTGGACAGGTCGCCAGACTATCGCAGGGCTGACACATAGAGACAAACAACCATTCACGCTCACATTCACACCTACGGACAATTTAGAGTCACCAATTAACCTACTCCCCAACCTGCATGTCTTTGGACTGTGGGAGGAAGCCGGAGTGCCCGGAGAGAACCCACGCTGACACGGGGAGAACATGCAAACTCCGCACAGAAGGGCTCCCACACCCGGGATCGAACAGGCAACCCTCTTGCTGTGAGGCGACAGTGCTAACCACCACACCACCGTGCCGCCCTATGCACTGTTGTGTTATTTTAAATTATAAACACGGTATTTTCCCCTTACGTTCCTCAGTGCGTGCTGTTATTTTATTTTGAAAATTGGCCGGATTCTCTCGTCTTTTCTGTGTCCGACTTCCTGTTTGGTACGATCCGCTCTATCCAGCTTGACAGAAGTGCTTGCGGCTCGCGTGAAAAATAGACCAGACGCCGAACTGAAGCGCTGCCTCCGCGGGCGCTCCGCTCTGCTCAGCGGCCTGTGTGGACAGTCAGATAGGTTAACATGGGTGCCGATTGAAAACTGCCTCCGCTGCTGGGCGCTGTGCTTCGGTTCCGCGTCCGGTGTGTCCAGAATGGCACGGGTGTGTGGATGTCTGTTCATATTTTTGTTCATGTCTTTATTAATGCACACTTTATAACTTGCTTGTTGGATTTATTAAAAACGAACGAATGAAAACGAAATATCTTTGAATATCTTAAAGGAAAATTAAAATGACCGGTAAAAATAGATTATGACCAGATTTTTATGACCCTGTCGGTCAAAATGACCGGCGACGAAAAAGTCTAGTGCAATGTCTGCCTGGGTGTGTTGGCTGTTGATGTTCAGGGACGCAGTGTCAAGTTCAGCCTGTTACATGCATTGTATTCTTTCAAAATACACTTCTGTTTTCACAGGAAATATAATGTTTAGATGCAGATGTCAGTTCAACACCACAAACTGATGTTTATTTTTTTTTTTTCCTTCAACAACAAACATGCATAGATACGTTTGGCAACAAAAATACATGGTTGGGTTTAGGGAAAATGAACAGGGTTTGGCTTTATAATCTTACAGGATGTAAGTCGGTGTTTGACCCATCCACCATTCCTCCTGCCCGGCCTGGTAGGACTTTCACCGCCTTAACTTTTGTTTTTGTCCTGCCGCATTTCCCTCTAACGACAGCGACTGGCTGCGTATCACGCCAATGTTAAAGGATGGCTTTTATTGTCTGTGTCTGATGCTGCAAGTCACTGTCCAAGCACTGGATGTTGACGACTTTGGAGTGAGACTGGGTTGAAACCAAGGCTCACTCAAACTTGACCAGCGCTGGGTTGGAAACTGCCCATTGGTCCGACATCCCATTGTTCCGACCATATTAAACCGATTGTTCCGAAGTCCGTTCCGAAATCATCATGATGCCCTGGGGTTAAGGTCTGGTTAAGTTTAGGCACAAAAACCACTTGGTTAGGGTTAGGAAAAGATCAATGTGTGGGTTAAAATGAAAAAGAAAGTGGCAAACACATAAGCCGTGAGCCTGCTTCGCCTCAAGCCTTTCCCAGCTGACCCAGAGCCGGTCGCGGCGCACCATCAAGGTAGAAATACGCCAGCTGGGAGCCGTTCAGCACCACGGACCATCGGACTAATGGGATGTCAGACCAATGGGCTGTGGGACCAATGACATGGACCCGCTGGGTTAACACGTTACTTAGTAATGTCGGCTTGTTCACTGTCTCACAGGGAGTTTGATGGGGAGTTGATATAAGTTTCAATTCTATACCTTCGTTGGACAGACTAGTCCAGGACATGTTATCCTCTGCCAAAGGAGAAATGTGTTTCCTGACAACAAAGTTTAATGTGACTAATTACTTTTATCTATGAGTACTTGGTAAAGACGTGCACATTTTCAGTGATGAAGAATTGATTAAATCTTTCAAGTAAGTTGCCCAACACTGGTATGCTGAAGTGAATATTGCTCTGGTTCCCTCATCAAAAAGCCTATAGGGCTTTTGAATTGGATTTTGGACGGTTTTTTTTAGAAAATAAGATCTGTGGCAAACAAAAGTTTATGATACTTACATGTTTTGTTCAGCAAGCTAATCTTCACAAATGAACACCACATTCATGATTACTGAAGCCTAAATGCAGTTGCCAGAAGTAAGAAGCTAAAATTAGGCTATAAACAAACGACACCACAGTTGTATGACTGAAAGTCGCCACCTCAACAGGGCTGAAAAGTCATTTTTGGCGTGATGTTCTGTAGTCTCATTTAGCTACTTGTTAGCACCCGCCTTTTTTAAGACACATAAAGGCTTTAAAATTTATGAGTGGGGTACTCAACAAAATGTGAGTGTCTCAAGCTTGTGCTAACCACAGACCTTATTTCTGGCATTGCACCAAAAACTCAGTCAAAAAACCCATTGAATTCATGATGAGGGAACTGGCAGTGCTAAAATGCTAACTCATTTCCAGGTTTCAGGACTCATTGCTGTAGCCCTCTATAAAAGGCGAGAGTATGTCAGGGCTGTGAGTCTGTCAACTTGTTTTGGAGTCACTCTGCCCCCAGTGGCTAAATAAATCTACATATGGAACTTTAAAGCCCCTACAAGGAACTTCATTTTGAGTTGATTTTGGCGACCCTGTGGACAAAAGCGGTAGTGTTTTGCCGGAATGAAGCCTACATTTCCCATGAGCTCTTGCGCGTATTGTCGTAAAGACGCTTACCTGGCTCACGCATGTGTTTGTTTTGGGGATGAATGAAACAACAAGACGGGAAAACTTTGCCCATGCTCCTATCGGGGATCCCAGCTCACCTCTGCCGCGCCCCAGCTCCACCTCTCCGGCGTAAGTGCCACTGCCGCCGGGGTAAACACGGCGGTCGGCTGGTAAGGATGAAAGCCTGTTTGGCGAGCACTTCCACGGCTTCTTGGACTGATAATGGAGCGGTGCCTCGCCTCTTTATTTCTCGGCACTTGCTGGACCCTGTTGACGCCTGGCTGGTACCTCTCGTCGGCCCGGATGAGGTGTTCCAGCCCCGCGGCCCCTGCTCTCCTCGTCCCTGCTGGCGCGGGGTGAATCTGCTCCCCGGACAGCTAATGCCGTGGACCCGCCAGCTCCTGCCAGGATTGGGCTGGTAAATGCTAGATCGCTAGCAAACAAAACGTTTATCCTGAAGGATTTCCTGACTTCCCGAGGATTGGATTTTCTCTGTGTGACTGAGACGTGGCTGACTGATGGTGAGTCCAGTGCTTTCACAGAACTTTTACCCGATGATTGCTGCTATTTTAACTCCCCGCAGACGTCGGGTCGAGGAGGAGGAATAGCGACTATTTATAAGAGTCACTATAAATGTAAGCAGCTAGGTATGCCGTCTGAGTGCCGTAAATCGTTTCGTCCTGGAAGCGACCTGCGGCGGACCCGGAGCCAGTTTCCTAAAGGTATGGATATACACTATATAGAAATAGCTTATCTTCACACCGATGGTCTCATTTGCTGTTGTAGGTCACGCACAGACATCAGCAGAAACGAGAAACTTTTGCATATCCAGTTAAAAGTTCCTTGTAGCGGCTTTAAAACAAACCAAAAACCAAAACACCTCCTTCTTGTGTGCTAAGACTAGAGATGTTGATACCTGACCTGATCCTGATGGGACTTAAAGGGACCTTGTGGGACTAACCAGGCTGGGTTAGGACAAATATTTTCGAATGGTGTTCAGTTTTGGGTTCTGCCTGCTTGACATGGTGCTTTAAGTTCTTTTTAGTGAAAATGTAGTGTAGAAATTAATAAAATGATGGGCCTACTGTCTGTGTTGAGATACTTCTTGTTCAGTGTTAGGGTTTGTTACCTATGTGACAATGTATGAACACAACACTGAGGCTATTTCAGCTTTTCTTATCCTCAGCTTACATTAACTGCATCTGGCTCAGGTTGGTTCGGACAAATACAACAGAATATGTGTTAGGTTAGGGTCGGACTCAGTTACCACTCTCTCAGACTTGGGTATGGTTCGGATAGGAATATGCAGCCCGACCTGCACTCTAGCCAAGACGTCTGTCCAGAGATGTGTAAGAAAGGTAAAAGCTTTAAACTGGCTGTAGGATGAATCATTACTGAGTCATGTTACACAGAGAAAAGTCACAGATTATCAATTTAACGTGATGCTGAAGACATACAAATGCTACACCTTCAACTTATTTCAGTCCTTAGAAGAATATTGCATTTCTTGTTAGTCCCATAAGCCCTAATGAATTAATACTTTCCTGTTTACATTTCCATTTGCAAATTGAGGTTCTTGTGAAAGATGTGTTCCTCTGGCTGTGGGAATGTACAATATTTTGGGGGGGACCCGTCCATGCCTGTCAGCTTTGATCCCAGCAGAATTAATCCTCATATAATTAAAAACTCGTTAGCAGACAGACGCCTGGTCTTGTCTGGAGAAAATGCTGCCTGTACTTGGATACTCGGGTGACTATTTGGCAGCCAAAGGATGTTTTAAGGGGAAAAGATTTAACTGGTGAAATGAAAGTTTTTGTATTCCATCTGGCAGAATTGAGGAGCCATTCCTCTTGACACATGTGAGGCTATTTTACTCTACGGTATGCCCATACTATACTGTCAGTTATTGTCTCTGCCTGATCAACAGTTCCTTCCTATTAACATCCCGACTTTACCACAGTAGGAAGTACTTTAACTACAAGCCTAGTACATGGATTGTACCCCTGGAAAGTTAATTGCCATTGAGCCTGCTGAGAATTATGGGATCCACCTCTTGGACTAAACCACTAATGACGAAGGATAATGAGCTCTTTCACCTTGGCCCACAAATTTACTTCATTTAAACCCAGTAATCGTCCTGAATCTGAATTAATTTATCGTGGGAGGATAATAATAGTCTTTAATGCTTTCATCAACACTTCGATATTTGTTTTCTTTCCGATGGGATTTAAGAGATAATGTGATTGACTTTGATAATGTGGTGTTGTAAATAGTGCTCCTCTGGACATTCAACTTAATTTACCACCTGCTGTCTCCATTGCTTGTATCCAGATTTAAGATCTGTCACCACAGGACAGTAAAAAGCAGGATAACAGTCCTGTGACCTGTTCAGTCCCGTGGGGTTCAGTGTCTTGCTCAAGGACACCTCGACACGTTGAGATGGGGATCAAACCACCAACACTACAATTAATAGCCGACCCAATCTAACACTTGAGCTAAAGCCATGGGCGGATTGTAAGACAACTGGCCCCTGGGTACAGATATGGAAAAAGTTCCACCACCTCTCCTACGGAACAAGACACACAGACTTTGTGGTGGTTTAGCCTCTGTTTTTTGTTTTGTTTCACGTGTCTTTGTAGTCTTTATGCATCTTTTTGTGGTTTTGTGTCTCTTTGTGGTTTTGCCCTTTTTGCAGTTATTTTGTGTCTCTTAGCAGTTTCTGTGTTTTTCTTTGTGGTATTTTTGTGTCTCTGTGATCATTTTGAGTCTCTTCCTGGTCGGTACCTGTCTCTTAGAAGTCATTTTGTGTCTTTTTGGTCATTTTCTCTCTCTTTGTAGTCCTTTTGTATCTCTTTGTGGTTGTTGTACCCCCTTTGTGTCGTTATTTTGAGTCTCTTGCAGTTCCTTTGTATGTTGTTGTGGTCTGTGTTTGTGTCTCTTTGTTGTTGTTATGCATCTCTTTGCGGTTTTGTGTATCTGTGAGGGTCATTTTGTCCCTCACTGTAGTCATTTTGTGTCCCTTTGTGTCCCTTTTTGTATTTTTTTTTTGTGTTTCTTTGCAGTTCCTTTGTTTCTCTTTGTGGTCTTTTTGTAGTTGTTATGCATCTTTTGTAGTTTTGTGTCATTTTGTAATCGTTATGTGTCTCTTCAAGATAATTTTGTCATTTTGTCTGTCTTTGTAGTCATTTTGTGTGTCTCTTGTGGTTGCTTTGTCCATTTTTGTAGTTATAAGTTGTCTCTTTCAGTTTCTTTATTTCTTTTTCTGGTCTTTTTGTGTCTCTCACTAGTCCTTTTGTTTCTCTTTGCGGTTGTTTGCCCCCTTTGTAGTTATTTTGAGTCTCTTTGTTATCGTTATGCATCTCTTTGGGGTTATGTGTCTCTGTACTTTTGTATGTCTCTCTGAGGTAATCTCGTGTCTTTTTTGGTCATTTTGTCTCTCTTTGTGGGTTTTTTGTCCCTTTTTGTAGTTATTTTGTTTCTCTTTCAGTTTCTTTGTTTCTGTTTCTGGTGTTTTTGTGTCTCTTTGTGGTCATTTTGAGTCTCTTCGTCGGTATTTGTTAATTTGAGCGATATTTTGCGAGTGAAGGCCCCCGGCACTTTGGGCCCCTGGGCCTTTGTCTTGTAGGCCCATTCAGTAATTCATCTATGGCTAAAGCCCCGATTTTTCGAAGAAGCTGTGCTAACCTCTAGTTTGTAATGGCTGAATGGTTCACGGGCGTCTATGGTTACTGGCCCTCACCTACGTATGGACTAGTGCTCAAAGTCCTCAGTTTAGAAGAGGACTCATAACAAAGACTGTCTCATCACTGAGGTGTAAAAATAGATTAGGTATTTAATCAGAAGACAATTGCATGCAAATCAGTTTCCCTTGAAGTGCTGTGCCACTCAGGGGACGGAAAATGAAGGAGATTTGGGTTAGATTCCTTTCGGCAGCCGTTTGACTCCTCTGAGACTTTCCTGTGTTTTTTCTCTCCGTCTCCGCCTCTATATCTTTCTGTCAGCATGACACTACCATTCACTGCTAAAACTGCCCCATTCATCATTAAAAACATTTTATTATTTGTCAAATGCAGCATTAAAGCCCCATTTTGTAAAGTCAGAGGCCACATCCGAAGGCCCTCCACCAGTATCAATGTCAGTGCTTTGTGAGGTGCACTGTGTGTGTGTGGGCAGTGTAACTGGACCGTCCTAAATGAATCTGACATGATGATCAGTCCCCATGCCATGATCTAACAGTGGCAAAAATCCTAGTGCAAATATGAGATGATAACTCAGAGCAGATATGTCCAAACCCTGTCAAATGCTCATCACATTTTTGGACTCATCAAGTATTGGACATCTTTCAAGTAGGGACCTTAATTGGGAAATACTGGAAACATGAGCACATTTAGACATTTCCAGACCCATCTGCCAATACATTTCTGCAGTCAAAATATCCATACGGTCTGAGTGGAACATGATTAATCAAAAATGATAGCCAGCCTGGCACTAAATGAAACATCCTGTTGTGAAAATCAGTGACAGTTGAGGATCTAATTTGGGCTGCCTTTTTTCTCCTAGATCCATAAAAGAGTCTGATGCTGCCAAAGTACTGAATTATATTAAATGCCTTTAGGATTTGACTGAGGTTACTTCGACAAAATAATTTCATAAAGATGCATTCATTTCTATTTTTATATTAACAATGGATCAATGGCTATGTGCAATATGAAAGCACTTCTTGTAGAGACAAGTCCACAGAGAATTATCATCAGACTCTGCATGTCCCCTCAGCTCTACAGAGCAGTTTAGCATCTTTTAGCTCATTGTTTTGGTTTTATGACCCACAGCTTTACTGTTTTAGTTGTTGCTCACCGCTTTCATGAGCATTGTTTCCCAACACATACTCACTTGTCAAATACCAACACGCCTGATCAGTGGCTCCACACGTCCAACTTTGATGTTCTACGTACACCTCCGGCATCAGGGTCAGTTTCCGCTCCTTATGTGCATTGTGTCCTTTCAAAGTAAACTTGAAAGAAATGTACAGTTTCTGCTTGTTAAATGAATACAGTCCCTTTTTATAATAAACTTGGAACATAGCTAAAAAATACTTTGCTTTTAGGTTTACTTCCTTTTGTTAAGGAAACAAAAGCACATATTTAGGTTAAAAAAAATTCATCACAGTTGGCTTAAAATAAGTAGGTTTGTGATGTAACATATCTACATACTTCACTAGAATAGTATGTTACACGTATCAGCCCACTATGTTGTTACTAAAATAACTGGATTAACTTCTGGTTTCACACAGGACATGAACAACAGTCTCCCAGGTCAGAGTCTGGGGTTTGTTTGATTTAAAGATTTTAAGTTCTGATAAACTAATTGCATGCTACCCCAAGCACCAATCGTACATGGATAAACTAATGAGCTGGTAATAGCAGTTAACATTTACCAGTTAATGAGCAAAATAGTTCCCTAGAGAACTGATGGAGACCAAGAATAGAACTAAAAGGAAACTGAATATTGTGCTCATGACTCCCAATGAATGCAAAGTTTGCTCCATTTCTGCTGAATATATAAAAGGTTTTTGCATTGTGTTTGCTAATATGTCTGCCATTCACCACTTTATGAAATTATATTGATATCAGTGTTGTGTTTACAACTCGTTTTGCTTATTTTATTAAATATTAAATATATTATTACTAAATTTAGGATTTATCTAATATACTTTTCCATCCTGGAAGAGGGATCCCTCCTCAGTTGCTCTTCCTGAGGTTTCTACCGTTTTTTTCCCCGTTAAAGGGTTTCTTTTGGGGAGTTTTTCCTTATCTGCTGCTGTGAGGGTCATAAGGACAGAGGGATGTCGTATGCTGTAAAGCCCTGTGAGGCAAACTGTGATTTGTGGTATTGGGCTTTATAAATAAAATTGAATTGAATTGAAATGTAACATAGCAAAAGTAAAATTTTAACAATAACATTTCACAAAGTACAGTAACAAGGGACGAGTTATTCGCTAATTATTGAGCCAATGTCTGTGTTGCAGCTAGATTTATCCTCTAAAATGTCTTTGAGGTGACAAGTGATGTTTCTCAGGCTGTGTCAAAAATATTTTTTTAACAAGTTTTACGCAGGAGTTACCTAGTCATCAGATATCTGACAGATATGGAAAGAGATTGTGAGATCATCATTCATTAGCACCTTGTGAGGAACATGAAAGTCTTTGGGGAAAACACGTCTGTTCATGTACAACATAATTGCAACATTATTACTCTGAGAGGAACAAGCACACAGACCTGCACACACTGTTGAGGATAACTGCTGTGGACGTCATGGCACACAGTCAATGAGGCAGAGAAGAGTAAATGGATACTAAATGAATAAATGTTTTTGGCTGCAGGAGGAAAAATTTATTTTTGAAACAACTTCAGTGCGTCAAAGTTTCCTGTATGAAAGACGACTGTTAAGTCGTTAAATATCCAGCAGATATACAGATTGTAAAGATTTCAAACCGCTGTTTACAACTACTGGAGGGATTCCACAAAACATCAGTACAGTCCAGATGTCTGTAATGTATGGCCTATATCTCAGTGTTGGAAATCTGGCCATTGGTCCAGGCCCTCTCTTGAGAGGCTCCTCTGAGAGTGAGGGTCTATTTCCAGTGTGCCTATTTATACAGCGCCTGCCTCAATAGAGAGGCGAAATGAAGCAAGATCTTCCCAGCAATCAGGCCAGGAAACTGAGGGCTTCAATGGATCAAAATCCCATTTTCATTGTGAGTCATGTGAATGTATCCCACCATTGCAACAGTCCCCAAAATCAATATAATCAATGCAACATTACCAGTGTTGGGTAAGGGTTACTTTAAAAGTAATCAAAGTACGTTACTGCGTTACTTTTTAAAAAAAGTACCCAGTTACTTTACTGCGTTACTCCCTGAGTAAAGTAACTCAATTACTTTAAAAGTACTTCCAACATTACTCCCTGAGTAAAGTAACTCAGTTACTTTAAAAGTACATTTGAGTATTCTACATTTCCTATTGGGCAATGGACCACAGGGCGTTAAGCCTACATTTTTTTGAGATCCAATTCTCCCATCACAGCCGTCACTTTGACCAGTAGAAACACAGAACGATCTGCTGCCGTAGACAACTGTATGACAACAACACCCCAGCCTTTTTAATATTTCCTCTAGGGATGTTACCACACAGAGTAAAAGGGGGAAATGATGGTGTGAAACAGCAGAGGCACTTTGTCAACCCGCTGAGTTAACGTTACTGTCATTAGCATCAAGCTAGCAAACAATGGTACATCCTCACGGTCGGACATAAAGTATTAACATTAACAAATAGCGGCGGGGCTTTTACTCACCACAACTGCAGAGGCTCCCAGCTTCATTTGAAACAAACTACATTATAGACGGTCCGTTATTTATTAATCCCTCTGTGTGTTTATATATTTACTTTTTATCCGCTCCGTTGTCTTTGTAAAGTTAACATATCGCACCGTCATTTCAAACTCAACACTTGTTTCAAATTAAAAGCCCCTTATAACCTCGGCTGAGAGAATCCCTCCATTTTCTAAATAGGCTTTTATTCTGAAACATTTGTCAGAACTTCCTGTGGAAGATACAGTAGCTTGATAGTTTACGTATGGCGCTTCAAATGTAGCTCCTGCCATCTGCTGACGCTTTTAGGTGACTACAACAACATGTCGGCTGGCACATGAACAGACACAGTGACTCAAATAATAGTGAAAGTAATAAAAATAGGACAAGAATAACCCGATGACATCACACACGCTGTGAAAGACGACCGGGGATAATTGGTGAGTACCAGCGTGTAGCGTGTACCAGGCATAATGCAAATTGGGCTCATCCTATGTCCATATAAAGATGTTAATGAGTGCAGCTTTAAAGGCCGTTAAAAAAAAAAAAGAAGAAACAATGACATTACATCTTTAAAAGGGTCTCGGTGAAATTCACGAGTTGTGTGGACATGGTTCCCAACATTGAGGTGGCTGAGCCAGTATTTAGCAGCAAATAAGCTAACTCCATAAACAGCGATGAACAACAGCAACAGGTGCTGACAGAGCCAACAGTGTTAACTAGGTGGGAGCTGAAGGGTTGGCGCTACACTTCTGTGCCACTGCTGCCCCAATATCAGTGGTAACCACCGCATGATCAAAGTGCAAAGCGTCAGCAGTGAGCCAGCCAGTGGGACACACACATGCACTAACATGAGCATGTGGCACAGAGGTAGCATGAATGTTGCATACAAAACCTTTAAATGACTTGCCAGACAGACAGATACTGTATCACAAGATATAGATCCCTTTTTTTTAGTCACTTTTGTTATTATAAACATCAAATGCTATCATATGTAATTTTTGTTTTACTTTTGGCACAGAGGCACTTTGCAAAAAGGGCACCCCTGGGCATGCAAATATACATCATATGCATATTTATTCATATCTGTCACCCTCAGAGGCAGGTACACAAGTGAATTTAAATCACGCACAATGAAAACGAAATTGTTGCCTCTGAAATCTCACACCGTCTTTATATCACATAAATTTAGTTAAGTAACAATAACAATGTAAAGTTGTTGTCATCCCCTTATTAAGGAAAACTTCACAGGAACAGGTGCTGGCTTAAAGTTGAAACTTGCACATTAGAGGAAGGATCCCTTCACAGCAACTGAATTCATTAGCCTAATCTTCTGGCATGGGAGCGTTTTTTTTTCTGTGCTGAAGTCTCTAACGGCTCGATAATATGCGTGCTCCAGGCTACTGCTGCTACAATGCCTGGAGGGCGCTGGAACAGTCTGCTTTGTGTTTCTAATCACAATATCTGCTCAGGTATAAATGTCCTTTAAAAGGAGCATTCTGCAAGGACAAATTGTATCATGTATATAGTGTTTTTAGATTTTTGGATGAACCCATAACATCACAATCAATTGAAACACCCCCCAAAATTGGCATCCAAAGTGGGCCCCATGACTTAGTGCTGCCTGCAGAGATTAAAATGATGACATGCCAAGTCTGTCCTTGTGTGCAACCGTGTTGTGTGTCAGTGATGCCAAGGTTATCTGGTGTCACCCTGTTTCTGTCGCAATTGTCATAGCTCAGCAAAACGGCTCAGCAAAGTGTTGTGGCTTACATCTGCTGCTGCCGGTGGGGGGGCCCAGGCTGCTGTGGAGAAGGCTGAGGAAGCGGAGCAGGAGCAAACTGGGACCGTCTTTCCAACATGTCTTACACCAGGAAACGCTGTGAGCCTCATCCCAAGAGAAAGATTTGTTCAGTTTTGGCTGCACAGAGAGTAGATGTCAATAAAGGGATTCAAAGCAATAATTAGTCGGTTGATTTTCAGCAAACATCAACAAAAAATGAATAAAAGAAAATGGTTTCCATGTAAGTTTACTCTGACTTGTTTCACTTTTATCTTCATAGATAAATAGATAAATATTATTATCCATTTTAGGATGTTTTCCATGTTCCCCCGTCACATCTGGTAGCCTTTGTTGTTTCTCCACCTTAATGAATTAACTTTAAAACCTTGATGCAAAGACTATTTCCAGTGCAGTCACATATTTATGAAAACCACGCTTGCACATGCACATATGCACAGAAACACACACACACTCACACACCATTTGCTGCAGGGCAAACATTCTCCCACCAACATTTACGCCTCTTCTTGTATCTCCCACCGGCCACGTCCCCTACAGATGGATTCAAAATCATCACCAGAAATGATCTATAAATGTGTGAACGCCTCATTTCCGCCTGTGTTTAAGGGAAAAAAAGCCTACCGCCTACAACAGCTGTGCTCCCCTGCATGCTGGATACTGTGTACTCACGTGTCTGTTTTGGTGCTAAGATTAAATAAATCAATGATTTATAAAGTTATTTTCAGAAAAGTTTTTAAAAGAATATTGCAGATTACACATATTTATGCATTTTTGTGCGTGTTTTTACTCTGCCTCCCTCCAAATGCATGAGACTTAGAAAAAATTAGATTCCTTTAAGGTTTAGATTTGAATCCTCACTCACACTGATAAACAATCTCTAGAGTCATCCTTTCTCACTGGGGTCCCTTGGTCAAAAAAATTGGGCAAAACATTTTGGAAGATTAAAAGACACTGAGAGAGCTGAAGCTGAAAAGCAGAGAGGGCTGAGACACTCACACATGCTGAGGAGGAGAAGGTGATGTTTGTTCAAACTTAACCACAAATTGTTCTGATTCTGAAATTAGTTTGAATCACTAGATATTTGTTAGATGGCTCACAGAAGAATCTATGTATTTGATTTAAAGGAATAGTTTTACATTCTTTTCTGAGTGAGATGAGAAGATCAATACCACTCTCATGTCCGTGTTAAGTAAAGAGCTGCAGCCAGGAGGTAAATCGCCTTGCTTAAAGGGACAGTTTACACACAAAAAAAGAGAGAATAAATTGAATTACATTTTCTCTTACCTTAAGTGCTATATTTATCAGTCTAGATTGTTTCAGTGTGAGTTGCAGAGTGTTGGAGATAACAGCTGTAGAGATGTTTGCCTTCTCTCCAGTATAATGGAACTAGATGGCACTCAGCTTGTGGTGCTCAAATCGCCAAAAAATATACATTTAAAAAAAATGTCAGTCATTTATCTTTCCTGTAATCCTGACCTGGCTATTCAAGATAATCCATAGTAGGGCATTAACAGAAAAATCGATTTGTCGACGTGTCGACGTCAGTGGCACAAGTCGACACCCCCCGGGAGGAGTCGACAAGTCGTGTGTTTTTTCCCTCTCTCTCTCTGTGTGCTTGTGTATGGAATGCAATCGCTGCCTCTGATTGGCTTACGCTGATACTTTATCCTTGACTTAACCAGTAGTCATAGTCACTTCATAAAAAGGGCGGTAACGTTACTTGGCGCGCACCAGTGGTTGCTCGGTATGTATTTTTCACATCGCGGGGATTTTTCACCGACATTTTTACAGGAAACTACAACGCGGAAGTGCGCTCGACTATGAAAGCCCGAATGACTGCGGACATTCCTCGCGGAGTCCGCTCCGCTAATAGTACGCCCGAGTATGTTCGGCCCTTGAGAGTGACAGACACACATCACATGTGTGGAGATACTTCACTTTCCTCTGCTGTGTCAATGTGATGACGTCATCAAATGACTTGTCTACTCGACTTAGACTTTATTGACAGATAAGTCGGCCTGAAAAAAATCAAAGTCGTTAATGCCCTAATCCATAGACCTTCTTCTGAGCAGTTTCATGCAGGAACTATTTTCTTTTTATTTTCTGCACCTGCCAGAGGAAACATGCATCTACTGCTGTTACGAGCACGAGTCTCTCGTCCACGAGTAGATGCACTCTTCCCTCTGCTCTGTGATATGGTTAACCCAGTAGCACACAGAGTCTATTGTAGCACACGCACACACACACACACACACACTGAGCCGAAGAACAAGTGCTGCTTCACAGTGACAGACAGTTCAGCAGCTAACAGCAGCTAACGTTACTTTCAGTAACCTTACTGCCGGGCCAGGGGCTGATGGGGGCTGAAAGACTTAAAGGTACGTTAGTGATGGCTGTTTTGCTGGCCATGGCTGTGATTGTGGCTTTTAACAGAGTCTTTTATTCATATATTCATTAGACTGAGAGAGCAAGTAGAGCTTGTGGACTGTAGCAAACTCCCCACTTAGACACAGGGGGTGAATGAAACTACACTACAGCTATCTAAAGCCCACAAAATTATGGACACAGACATGGTGAAAAATAGTCTAACTCCACAATTTATATTACACAGTTCCCAGTCTTTTCAACAAATATTTTCTGACATGTATAATGTGTTCAGAAGGAAATCACTGATTTTGCTTCACCTGGACTTTAAGTGTTAATGAAATTTCACCATTAACAAAGAAATGTAATGATATCAAATGCTACAAATAGTAGGCTAGTTCTGCACCATTAAGAAAAAAATACAGATGCTTAGCGATGGACAGGACACCCTTTAGTGTCTCCATGTGATGCACTGCTAAAACACATCGTAAGATTCTAACAGGTTTAGACAACAATATTACCTGGTTAGATTTAGAAAAAGGATCATAATTTGGTTTAAAATAAGTAAGTTTGTGATGTAACATGACATGACATGATATACTGTAAATACGTCACGTAAGTGACGTTGGTGCGTGACGACGATACATAAACTAAACAGCCAATTTGATCTCATTCCGAAGTTGTCCAAATCTGGTGATTAGGCAGGGACTTGCATTGTCAGACACCAACAAACAAAGCTGTCCTGTCACATCGGCATGATATGCAGATGGTGTTTGTTGTTGTTTAACGGTGTTCGGCAGCGTCAGGGGGAAACGCGGCAGGACAAGAACAAAAGTTATGGTGAAAATCCAAGTGGAGCAGGCAGGAGGGGTGGTGGATGGGTCCAACAAACACCCATTTTCCCCTGGGACACCATTGTTCGCCTCCCGTAAGATTATAAAGCCAAACCCTTTTTCCTAAACCCAAACACGTGCATTAGTTGTTGAAGGGGAAAAAAAAATCAATTTGCGGTATTGTACTGATGTAGTGTGTATTTTGAAAGAGACTGTATGTAAATGTTAAATTTCCTGTGAAAACTGAAGTGTATATTGAAAGAAGACAATGCATGTAACAGGAAGAACTTGAAGCAGTGTCCCAGAACAAACAACCAATGCACCCAGGGTACCTTTCATGTCTTATCTGGATGTGGAAAGTCCATGACTAAATGTCAATATGTGACGAGGTCGGAGTGAGAATTTGTTGAAACAACGAGGACTTTTGGTTTCACATGACACAAACAAACAAGATCACCTGGCTGATATTTAAGTTTTGTTTGACCCATCTGCCTACACTCACCTTTCTTGCTCTTTATACTACATCAATTGCTCTCAGTGTCAAGTATTGTTGTGGGTGGGTTTACACTGGAGTTAGTTGAAAGCCTGGTATGTCTAATAAGGTTGCCTTTGGCATTCAAATCACACACCGAGGGGCGTGTCAAAGCGTGAGTATTAGACTATAGAGTGCCGAAGTCACACCCCTTCCGGTGAAGCTCATGGGACCTTAGATCGGAAAAAATATGAATGGCAGTGAATGAGGAGAGAAATATTATCTTTAAATCCAAATATGTTGTTAATGAAATGAAGTCATACTTTGTGGTAAAACTGTTGAGATATAAGCTTTTGAAAAAAGACGTAATTANGAGAGAAATATTATCTTTTGGTCCCGTTTGAGTTGTGACATGAAATCCAAATATGTCGTTAATGAAATGAAGTCATACTTTGTGGTAAAACTGTTGAGATATAAGCTTTTGAAAAAAGACGTAATTAGAAAAACTACACAGGAGGCGGTTGCGTATGTGATGTCATAGCTTTCGCTCGCTTCCTGCAACTTACCACAAAGTGTGACTTTCTTGACCTTAAAATTTATGTTTTAAATTCATTAACAACATATTTAGATTTCATGTCACAACTGAAACGGAAACAAAAGATAATATTGCTCTCCCCATTCACTGCCATTCATATTTTTTTCCGATCTAAGGTCCCATGAGCTCTACCGGAAGGGGCGTGACTTCGGCACTCTATTGGTAATGAGAACCGGCTTCTTTGCACTGTAAAAGGTGTATTTACACTCAGTAACTGAGCTGAGATAAGCTGCTTCAGCACATTGTACCTTCACACAGAAATATAAAGGAGGCATGCATGACTTTCACTCCAGATGAAAAAAAATAGTACAGTTCCCCCAAAACCAAACTATCCCTTTAAATTAGGACAAGTGCCTATACTTAGAAGCCAGGACGTCAGACAAAACAGGGCTGTGGGACATTAAGGTAATCCAGTGAAAGCTTCTTATTATGGACACTTTATTAACTGATGACAGAAGGGAAAATAAAATACAGGTAAAGGTCTGGCTTCCATGAAGCATTTTGAGGGGATCAATGCAGTGCACTTATAAATGAAGATGAGCTCAGTGTCCACCTCTTTGGTTGGTTTCCAGTAGCTAATAGCTCAAAGCTAAACTTCATTTAAGAGTGACAGAATTGTCTAGAAAGAGGGAAATTTGTCATCTGTACATTACAGGGCACTTAAGTGTTGTCAAGTACTTGCATGTAATGGGTGGGCAGGCGTACCGAGGTAGATGAGAGGCCGATAGGGTGCTGCAGAGCGTAAATGACTCCCAATCAGATTCACAAGTGGATAATGGCTCAGGATGATGCTTTCTTTGGATGGAACGACTTCATTTGCAATGATTGTGGGCAGCGGTAGAGCTGCAGAAAAAGTGCTTCATAAGACTTAAGATATTAAGCCACTGTTTTCTGAATGCTGCTCTAAAAATATCATCTTCTTGTAGGAGTCCTCGGTGCCTTAAGATTGCACTTTCAATCCTTTCGGCAATTGGAGAGCCTTCAGACCAGAGACAAATTTGGAACAGGAGCTCCCAAGTGTTCATTTGTCAATCATACTTTGGTTTTAGCCTCTATGTCAAGACTTTCATCTGTTGTAGTAACATCTTCCCATTGTTTCCACAAAGTCATAATAATGGTAAGAACTGGCCAACAGCGATGTGGGCTGTAACTAGAACCCCCGAAGGAAAGGATTCATGTCAATATTTTTTCTTCTGAACATGGATGAGTAGATTTGATGTTATTTTTACAGACTTGTATGTCAGCAAAGGACTATCTTTTTTTCATGCTGTTTTAACCCTGCAGGGAGATTTCTCCTTTTGGCTCCACCTCCGCCTCCACAGGGAGGTCAGAGGTCACGGTCAGCTACAGAAAACAACATCCTTGTCTCCCAGCTGAAGACGATCTTCCTGCTCATGTTTGCCTCAGCACGTATTAAACCAAGCTGGGTTCTCCAGCTGCTGAGTGAGGCATGGGAGTGCAGCCTTGGTGGATAAATACACCCTTGGTGGACGTGAGCCAAGTTTAACATGGGCCAAATGGATTAACTAGCAATTTGGAGGTTTGGCTTGACAAATATTTTGCAGAGGCAGTGCTTCTCTAAAGGCAGAAATCATCTTATTGGATGAGTGGAACTGTTGTAGGCAGAGTAAAAGAACCACTTCTGTTGTTAATTTCCAAAAAAGACATTTCATTGCCCACTACAGCATTAGTATTATTCAAAGACAGTGTGACTATGCAGTGTAAGTCGTAACGAATTGAAGAAAAATAGAAACCATGCCCCTGAAGAGGAAGATTTGCATATATGGATGCTGCGACGTGAAGAGTTTCAACCCAGTCACCACAATAAATGTTGGCATTGTATGTTTCTGCAAACTATGGATATGTTACATTTGTATGTTATGTAGCAGAGAGGTTGAAACTTTACATTTCAACATCCATGTGATTAGATTTATGCACCAAAGCCATTTGGTTATGGTTGTGGATAAGATCATGTTTTAGCTTAAAATACCCACTTTTGATGGCACCATAATGGCTGGATTACAGCAGTGTCTCGATAAAACACAATTGTTTTTCTTGGCACAATCTCGGCAAGAAACCACAAGGATTCTGTAAAAAAAACAAAACACAATCATGGTACTATCTCGGCAGGAAACGTAGCTTTGTCTTGGTAAATAAAACTGCTTTTCATAGCATTGTCCCTGGTGGATAAACAGCTTCGGGTTGCTACAAAATACCCACATTTGGTGGCTAAGAAGCTGCTGGAAATGCAGCAATGACTTGATAAAAAACAACTTGTTTTGTTGTTTGTTGGTCCAGCTTGTTCGCCGCTTTGTCAGTGATTTTGATGTCAGGTACAGATGTACAGAGGCACCTGTCGTGACAGCTATTTCTGCCGCTGCCAGCCACAACTGTACTTGTCTAATACTGCTGTTTTGTCAGTGGATGTTGCCGTCAGACACCGACACACAGAGACACTCTTTGCAGTCATATGATGCGCACCAGGTGGCAGCTTTTTCTGATGCCGCTGGAAACAATTGTAGTATACAGGATGAGAAAGTCTGTATAGGGTGGGTGGGAGTAGAGGTAGACAGGTCAAACAAACACTGGACTTTAACCTGGGAGGCCGTTGTTCATTTCCCGTGTAAAACCAAAAGTCAATGGAGTTATTTTAATAACAACGTAGTGTGCTAGTATGTGTAGCATGCCACACTAGTATGTCACATGACTCATGTGATGTGACATACTAGACATTACATTAGTAAAAACCATAGTTATTTGAAAAAAACAACAACAACCAAAAACCGACGCATATGCATATAACAAGTATCAATTGAGATGCCGTCTGTGAACGTCCAAAACTGACACAAGAGGCAACAGTGCATCATATTTTTATGTTTTAAGTCACACTAACAAAGCGGGGATGTTTGAGGAGTTGGGATGAGAACATGTTGTTTGTTTTTGAACAGTGATCTGCAGCTTGGCAGATGTCTGGCAGAGGTGACACCCCATCCCACTCCACTTCCCCGTGAAAAAGTCAGCTAATATACAACGTCACTTTAGAAACATAGATATATGATATATACATCGTACAAATGTAACGTATACACGGTTTGCAGAAAAGAACAATGCCAACATTGTCTTCTGGCGACTGAGCTGAGAGTTGAATGCATCAGCAGCTCTACTTTTACAAGTGTATGACTAAACAGAGTAACCCAGGTTTTAAAACAGTATGACATGTTATTAGTGTTGCATGTATTTGGTCATAAACCAAAGTACTGTACTAAAAGAAATTATGATTTGATAATAGTGCTGGATCAGCTGGTTTTGCTGTTCCCAGTGACCAAAAAAATAAATAAAAATCACACATCTTTAAACATGGAGCACCTAACAATCAAATCTGGGAAGTTGCACAAAGCACTGATGTCTATATAATGAACTTTAACAGTGGAATGCTGCAGGTCTACATTTCTGAGTCGATGCCATGCTTTGTGGTAGCTATTACCAGGACCAAAGGTGGTCTAATGTGGTACTGCAAAGGGAAGTCCATTAGTCTGGTCCCTGATGTGTTAAGAACTGTTTGCTATTAGAAGTGGAAAAGAGGATTGAAGAGGACGATGTTCATTTCTACCTTAACTGTTAAAGTAAATTAAGAAAGACGAACTCTTTTTGTGCTTTTGTTTGCATCTTTTGCCATCAGGTGTTCCTCCCTGTTCTGTTTTAAAAAGCTACATATTCTTATTGTCTGTGTGAAAATGTGCTGACACTAACTTTCAGATTGTAGTTTGTGCACAGTTAAGCTGAAATGCATGTAAAAAAAAAAAAAAGAATTACAGTTGAAGTAAGGCGGTGGCATAAGCTCTGCTCTCTGGCGTCTCATATTCAGTCTGTGTCTCTCCCTCTGCATTTGTTTGGTGTTGAAGATGTCACGTTGGGCTTTTTTGGGGGGCGGTGTGATTTCCCGACAGCTTGACTCGTGGTTCTGACTCATTAGCTTCCTGCACTGCCACAATGAGCCTCATCAATCGTAACCCCCGGCGCAAAAGAGCTGCTTTCTCCCTACCTGGCCATTATGGCTCTCTTTCCTCAATAACACAGCCTGGAAACAGTGTGGCTCGACTCAATGCAGGGAAATAAATAACACAAACTTTTTCACTACAATCAAAAGTGAGCATTTTGACAGAGATTTTCTCATTTAAGCTATTCAGGCTCGCACAGGAGAACTAATTTTGGTGTCTCATGCAGAGGTGGGTAGAGTAGCCAAATATTGTACTCAAGTAAGAGTACTGATACTTTAGAACAATATTACTCAAGTAAAAGCAAAAAGTATTCATCCAAATAATTACTTCAGTAAGAGTAAAAGAGTATTTGGTGAAAAAACTACTCAAGTACTGAGTAACTGTTGAGTAACGTCTGATTTATTTGTAAAATAAGAACATGAACGTAATCAATCAATCAAAAATAATAATCTGCAAATTCATGTATTTTAAACGATACCCCTTTAACTAAAACAAAAATAGATTAAATCTTTACAAACATAACATAAATCAAGGCACAAGAAACACAAATATATTCTTATATATGCTGTACATATATATATATGTAATTATGTACTCAGAGGTGGGTAAAGTAGCCAAATATTATACTCAAGTAAGAGTATTGTTGCTTTAAAACAATATAACTCAGGTAAAAGTAAAAAGTATTTTGCATTAAAACTACTCTGAAAAGTACAATTTATCCAAAAAGTTACTCAAGTAAATATAACTGAGTAAATGTAACTGAGTAAATGTAACTAGTTACTACCCACCTCTGGTCTCATGTAGGCACATGTTGCATGCACAAACAGTGTGGGCTGCAGATTTGAGCTGTGTGGTTTTACACAGATCCAACACACCAAGACGAGAGATGCAGTGACCTGCTGATCAGTCGCCAGAGGCTTTTATTGCGATACTGAGCAAGAAGGAACTTACTTTACAGGTTGGCTTTACCTGCTCCACTAACCTGCCTGCAGCCTCCTCCTGCCGAAACTTAACTTAACTTAGCTTACCTTAGCTTAACTGTAACTTAGCATAACTTAATGTTAAACTGCAATGTTAAATCAACTTAACAACTGATCAAATGACCATGGACCGCGGAACGCATCTGAACAAGGGGGGGCATAATTTCAAGTCACGCAGAGGGGGTGGGGGGGCATATGCATTGAAACGGACAATATTACTGATGTATTAAATAACGTTGCGGAGCACTTTTTTTTATTCCGACGCCACACAGTCACATCTACAGTACACGCATGAACACGAACACATGCTTGCTCAGATTAACCCCTCTGATCCCACTCTAACATTCA
>NC_065509.1:8352639-8378386 GCF_006386435.1 Epinephelus moara | reverse complement strand
TTTTTCTTCTTCTTCTACTGTTTAATGGTGGTTGGCAAACAGCGAATTGGCCCATTACCGCCACCAACTGGTGGAGTGTGGATCAAAATGACTATTACTATTTGCGTTGGGTCCCGCCGGGTCCCAATGCAGCCCTCTATGTCAGAGTACAAAAGTTACCCGGGCCATGGCCCCCCTGGCCCCCCCGGTTCCGCGGTCTATGCAAATGACCATGTGTAAAGTAAAAAAATGTCACTCGAAGTGACAAACCGTAGACTGTATAACAATATGGACGTAGTCACCGTGGCGTCACCCATTGGTTTATGAGGAGCAGGTTTGAAGCTCAAAGTAGGCGGCTCTGGCTGTCGCCATCTTGGCAGTGCCTGACTCCGCCAACTCCCGGCCAATCAAGAATGGGCAAAGAGGCGGGCCAAATGATGCCTGGTTGCTTAAACACGCCCACCTCGCTCGAAGCTGCTAAGGTAGCTAAGGCTAACAAGCTAGGCTAACAAGCTATGCTACTTTGGCTAGCCCTGTGGTGTTGGCTGCTCCCGCTCATGCTCCTGCTTGGTGCCAGCTCTCTCACGAAACAAAATATCCAAAAGGCACAAACACGGCTGAGAGGTCAGGTTCAATGACTTGCGAATTAGCTGAGATGACGCCTACTAGACAGCCAGTGGCTAGTTAGCTACCCGTGAGAGTGCCACCTGTCACTCAAAGTGACCACACCCTCAATTATGCGCAACTTTAAGCCTTAATAAAATTTAAATGGTTCATGCAATGACTCACACCATATACACGTAAATGCAACCTGAAGCGTATTTAAGTCTATTTTCTTCTTGCACACAGCTCTCAATATGGAAGTGGCTGAACCAGCTGCTAACAGCTTATGGTGCTAACAGCCCAAACAGTGCTAACAACGGCTACAGTTCTGACAGAGCTGTTGACGTTAGCCAGGGGGCAACAGGAAGGTGTGCATTATGCTCACGACGAACCCATCCTGCCACTATAGGTCTGGATGGCATTATCACTGGTAATTGCTCTCTGAGCACAGTGCAGAATGACGGCGATTAGCTAGCCTTTAGAGAATTTTATTTTTTGACATAATATTTTGTAGATATGATTCTGCTAGAGTCTGTGTCTGAGATGTTCTGTGAAATAACAGCAGATAATTGATAGCTAATAGTTTGTAAGGTTGAAATTAATTAATGAAAATAAAGAGGAACCCCTGTGCCTATGGCTACTTGCATCTCAGCATATAATGCAACTGGCTGTGTCCATTGAAGTATAGGTCACGGTGGACCTCACTGTAATACAACTGTCTTACAGCACACATTTTTTTTTATGTCAGCCTTCATGCTGAGTTATATCTTGCTGTTGGCTTGGTATTATGATGACAGAACATTACTAGGAAATGTTGCTAACTTCAGGTCTCCAAGCGAAAAATGTTTACAACCCGGTACTAAAAAGTTGACCTTGTTTTACCATCATCATTTTACAGTTATTAATTTTACACAGCCACAAAGAGATACAATGCCTCATTGCTATGCAGCCCTCAGAAAATAGATGGCATACTTTAGAGTCATTTCCTGTATTTGTGTCACAGAGGTTTCACCACTGCCCCTCCCCTTAGGAGACTAGCAGCAGGTCCTGAGTCTATTTACTTTAATGGGAGAAGTGAAAGTAAGCATAGATTAAGACCGATTCTTTTGCTACAGAGTCATTTCAGTGAATACAGGACCTATTTTTAACACACATATCTTCTGAACTTTCTGACACTAAATAACATTTTTTAGATGAACAAATCAGGGGAAAATTAGCTTTGCTCCAGACCTGTCTCTGTCTCAGCAACACACTCTCCTGAGTTCTGGTAACAACTGATATGATCTAACTTTCTCATTCCTAGGTCATCATATACCGATGCTTTGTCATGCCCCCTTAGCATCTCATACTGACACACAGGCCACCCTTCAGCATCTGTATGTAACTTACAATCAACTACTGGGTGAAACACATCATAAAGGTGGATTTATACTTGTTCGTCAGCTCTATGCAGAGCCGACGCACATGGCCTACACATGTGGCCTACACCGTTACGAGCATTTATCCTTGTGCGGTGGTGTGTCTGTGTCACTCTGCCATTACACCAACAAAACACTAGCTGGCAGTGGGGTTTCTGTGAAGTGCTGTAAAGTTTAGTTGATTCAAAACACACATTAAACACGGCTTAATAGTGACAATTTCAATTACAAGAACACAAATTGGCTTTCACATTGTATAAATTAGCTTAGTGGCTAGCGGACTTTTCCTCTATTCATATGAAGCCAGGGACAACAGCAACATTTAACAAACAAATGTTACAAAATTCGGCTACATTACAACTCACATGGGTCACTGACAAAACAACTGTCTTATACTAAACACCTTTTCCAGACAAATACAACATGCTAACGTTATTAGCACAAGCCTATGGCATTTTACATTGTAAAAATTAGCCCTAGCATTTACTGGAGATTTCCTCTACTCCTATGAAGTCAGGATAAATTACACACAAGACTTAAAATGCTATTTTGTGGAGTCTTTACTGTCTTCACAATTAATTGTCAAAGTTCACTTGGTCTCACACCGGAAATGAACATTGATCTTCTCTGGGAAGGTTGTCTGTTTTTTTTTTTCGACCCATCAACCGCCCCAACATGCCTCCTAACACAGACTTTCACTGTTAAAACTGATGACTTTTTTTTATTCCCGTCGGCACATTGGTCACAATCACAGCCTTCCTGATTATGCAGGCTAAATAGGAATTCTGGTGCATTACTTTTCGTAGGTATACAAATGAAGAGTGCATGAGAATAGCCTGTTAAGTACCTCAAACTTGTACTTGAGTAAACGTTACTTTCTACTTCTGTTTACCAGTGAACAAAATAATGGTAATGAGGATTACAGGACTGCTGGTCTCTCGAAACCAGTATCCACAAAGTTAATGAGATCTTGCTGTAGCTCCCATACAGTAAAGACAGCAGTCTTTCATGTGTGCTGAGCTCCAACTAACAAGCTCTGCTGCAGCAGCTGTAGGTGTGTGTGTGTGTGTGTGTCGTCAGGTTGGGACTGTGTGAGGACTGTCATCAGGCCCCGCGTGGATCCTACAGGAGGTAATGTAATGACCCTCTGCTGCCGTGCCCCTCTTCCCAACTCAAGACACACACCAGCCATCACAGAGCTATGCCTCACCTCATCTACCTTCCTCCTTCACACACACACACACACACACACACACACACAGACGCTCACACTGATAAAAAACTAGGTTATCATAGCAGTTATTTCTGCTGCAGGGCATATAGCTTACAAAGCAGAAGAACCTGTTTCAAGGAATCTCAGGACAAACTGAGACAAACGCACACACACAATAAAGAGCACAATAACGGAAATTAAATTAGAAACCTCAAACAATTCTTTAGTGCTCCGCGCACAGTGTGTGTCTTCAGGCCACAAATGTTAACACAATAATACATCATGTACTGTAATTTAAACACAGGACAGTCTTACATGGAAAGGTCAACGTGGCATAATAAGGCCAACGTGACTTTTTCCGAAAACTGTACTCCTGACATTTCCAGCCATTTGACTGCTCTTGAATGAATATTATTACAGCCTCTTTGTACAGTATGCTGAAAGTGCTTCCATTAAAAGAGCAAATTGTAATCAAATGTCTAAAAAAGAAAAGAAACTAGAAGAAAAAAAAGAATCACTTGGACGAAAGCCTGCCCCCACAAAGAGCACACGCATATTACTCATCCCCCACAGAGCCGCCTTGCTCTAGTGTATTGTGGGAGGACTGGGGTGGGCGGCTGTGCAGGGGATTGGGAGCTGCGTTATAAGACTACTCTACATGACTTCAGCTTGCATGGAAGGTATCAACATAATGTTTCCTCGCCGTCCCTTCGCTTTATGTGGCTCCTGTTTCAGCCCAGTCTGTATATGTGTGTGTGTGTGTGTGTGTGTGTGTGATTATACTGTATGCACTTCAAAACTAATCAGGAAAGCCAGTGTGGTGGAACCCAGACATCTTGTTTGTTTATCCTGCGAGATTTACCCGCACTTCACCTTCAGAGCCACACACACACACACACACACACACACACACACACACACACACACACACACACACGCACATACCGAGTGAAGGTCTTGTGCTTGTCCCAGGTGCAGAGAAATCTGTGAAGCAGCATGTGGCTTGTCCCAGTTCCTCTACAGTACCTGTGTGCCTTTGTGTGTGTGTGTGTGTGTGTGTGTGTGTGTGTGTGTGTGTGTGTGTGATTGCGTATTGCGACAAGACTGACCCATTTGAATCTTAATACAGGCGCTCACCAATGCATTCCTGAAACTAGTTCAACATGTAGGCTAGGCAGCCTTGTCACAAAGCAGCTGGAGTGACGGGCACTGATTGATGCGAAGGGGTCAAAGGGCACGGGGGGAGCACATCCAGGAAAATGAGATTTTAAAGCAAAAAAAAAAAAAAAAGTTGAATGGAAAAAAGTGTTGTTTTATGTGTGATTCTGAACGGCGGGGGAGGTCATGCTGTCAGGAAACACCAAATGCTCAGATGGGTGCTGAGGAGATGAACAGGCCTACACATTCTGCGTCCTGCCTTTTTCCAGTTTTGACAGAGAGGGGAAGAAGTCCGTGCTGAAGTCATTTCAAAGCAGTGCACGTCTAATCTGTGTCCTGACCAAAGCAGGTGTGTGTGAGAGGGAGAAGGAGAAAGCAAACAGAGACAGAGAGGGGGAGAGAGTGGAGAGAGGGAGGGTGAGACAGAGAAGCAAACAGAGAGGAGAGAGAGGGAGGATTGTTTCTTTCTCTGGATGCCAGCAGCAGCAACAGCAGCAGCAGCAGCACCTCATCCGGACTAGAGGTGACCGGGGCTGGGGGTGAAGGTGTGTGTGTGCGTGCGTGTGTGTGTTGCGCGTGTGGAGAGACTGCAGGAGCGGGAGAGAGGCTTAACTTGCTCCCCTCTCCGCCGCCGCTCTGCCCTCTGTGTGCGCCGCGGCTCCTCTCCTCCTGTTCTCCGGGACACGGGCAGGCATCTGGCGTGGTGAGATGTGAAGAGGCTTGAAGTATGGCATGCAAAGATGGTTTCTGCCAAGACGAAGGAGACGGTGACAGCGATGTGCCCCGCTTTTATTCGGACCCTCTTCTACTTTTTCTGTTTGGCGACTTGGTGAGTCCCACAGTGTCTCTGTCCGCGGTGCTGAAAACCTGCTCGGCTCACACTAACGAGGTGTCTCTAGCGCTCAAGTTATGCTACCCTGATTCTTTTTATTTCTTTCTAGTGTAAAGAAAATCTCTGGACAGACAAAGAAGGATGAAAGGATATACCCGGAGAATTTTACGCGCATTTTAGACCGACTTCTGGACGGCTATGACAACAGGCTACGACCCGGATTTGGAGGTATGTAGGACAAAATACCATTTGTATTCATTCTTAAGGCAAAAGAGTAGGACAGTCATCACAGTGACACAGTTAACATCTTCCAGTTAAAAGTAGGAGGATGCTATTTTTTTGTGCCAGAGGTGAAACCCTAACCACTTAACAACTCACAAAACTCAACGATTTTTAAGGGAGTCTGGTGCTGTGTTACAAGTGTAATAAGGTAGCTGCAGACCCACCATTAAGTACCACATACACCGTATCTGTCAAATCAGTTTCACCCACAGTAATTATGTCACGTCTGAAACACACTAAATCCTCCTAATAAAAAGGGAGTTTTTTATTTGACTTTTTTGTGCCGTAATAGACACCACCATAAAGTGCAATAGGATAGCCTAACCATAAAGCCATTATTGAGCCCTGTAGGTCTCTTTGTGTAGCCTTAAAACACAAATATGCCTCAAATTGTTTTATGATTTTTGGCACGCTTAAACAGGAGACAAGATGAAGAAACTTGACAGTGGAGACATAGCAGATAAGTGGGAACATTGCAGCTACAATGTCCTATTTCTCTTTACCTCCCTCTGTGTAGGAGACCTGTATTATATGGAACATGTTGCTCCATGGTCCAGTGTGTCACAACACACGCAATGTTTCAGACTTCCCCCTGTAAGCCTGGCACTTCGGCCGCCAGAAGAGGGGCCTGTATAAGCTCGCATGTTAAAGCGACTGTAGTTATATAACCGTGTGTATGTTGCGGGACAAACGCTTAATGCACAAGTTCAAGTGCTAAAAGTACGGATTTGGTGTTTTTCTGTACATCGTGTCTCAAACCACGGTTAAGAAGCAGCGTTATTTGGTTTACAGGGCAAAGCAGACAGATAGCCATGCACACTGTAGATTTGCTTATCCCTGCACTTATAAACAATGCCTGTACAGTCAGCCTCCACATTCATTCACTGAGGGAAAAAATCAAACAGGATTATGTTTTTACATCTTTTAAGCTATTTTTTTTCACTTCCATTATGCATAAGGCACTAGCTCTGGATAAGCTATTGCGTGTCTTTTGGGCTGCCTGATATAAATGTGTGTAAATGTGAATAAGACTGGTGTCTCTCTGAGGCTGGACCATGGATGGATTATTGAACCCAGGGGCCCAAAGTGTCAGGGCCCACCTTGGCCTTCACCTGCAAAATTTCACTCAAAATGACACAACCAGGAAGAGACTCAAAATTACCACAAAGAGACACAAAAAGGTCACAAAGAGATATAAGGAACTGCAAAGAGACATAAAATAACTACAAAGAGAGACAAAACCACCAAAGAAGACACAAATTTACCTCAAAGCTAAGGTGTAAATTCCACTGGGGACAGGGGAACATGTCTCTTTTCAGAATTTGTGTGCCGCCCACTTTAAAAAAACATTTTTTTAGCTACAAAAATGCTTAATACATTACTGTTTGGCAAGATTCTAATTGAGCTGTTCATTTTACTCCGATACACAGAGAAGAATATTTAGTATTATTTTCTGGATTTTGTTACTGTAGTGCTTAAATGTATGTAGAGCTGCAGGAAATTGGATTCAAATCACAATCACAACAATTTTTAAGTGCCCCCCCTCAAATCAAAGTTATGCTCTTGCCTCAAAGACACAAAATGACTACATAAGGACACAAGACCACAAAAGATGCACAACTACAAAGACATGCAAAGCAAGAAAAAAAAAATCTGTGGGTCTCGGAGGAGAGGTAGTGGGTATGCGTATCTTAGCCCAGGGGCCTATTGTCTCATAATCCGCCCATGGGCTGGATTGTGACATGGAAGGATTTAAAACAGGAAACTAAACGTGACACTTGTTGTCTGTTTCGTTGACTCAATAGGTCCCGTGACTGAGGTCAAGACCGACATATATGTAACAAGTTTTGGGCCTGTCTCAGATGTTGAAATGGTATGTACCCACACTTAAAGTGCTGAAAACATTTAAAAACATGTTGATTGATGTGTTTGTTGTGTTAATACTAAATTTACACAACTTTGTTCCGAATCTGGTCATTTCAGGACAGCATAGGCAAAGCCTCGCTACTTTATACGTGGGTGGAAAACAAGATGTTTTACTTTGCAGACTTTCTTCCAGATGAATGTAGATAATCATGAAGCAACATCATCCCACCTGCCTACCTACCTGACCTCAGATGTTTGTCTTGAATTTGCCAATATCCCTGTCTTAGGAGTACACAATGGACGTGTTCTTCCGGCAGACGTGGGTGGACCGCAGGTTAATGTATGAGGGCCCGATAGAGATTTTAAGGCTGAACAACCTGATGGTGACTAAAGTGTGGACCCCAGACACCTTCTTCAGGAATGGCAAAAAGTCAGTCGCTCACAACATGACGGCCCCCAACAAGCTTTTCCGCATCATGAAGAATGGCACCATTCTGTACACCATGAGGTATTTATGTATGCTCCATTACCACAATCTATTAACATTCAACACCAGAAGAATGATAAAGCCAAAACTCTAGCCAAACCTTGATCAAATGATTTTATCTACAAACCATGTGTCTGTTTCCTACTATATCAAAAATGGAGACAGACAATTTTTCACCTCCCCCCTAACGTTTCCAAGTGGTATTGTTGGCACTGCTGTCGCAAAGACAACCGGATCGCTTTTGCTTTGGTTGTTCCGCCATCCGCCATTTCAGCCTCTGGGGATAGTAACTGCAAATAACTTACTCTCATTCTTTACTGAGGATAGCTACCGATAGCTACCGGGGAAAATAAAAGCGCTATCCTCTGCCTATTTTGGTTGCACAATGGTTGACACACTTCCTTAGTGCAATAAATCGAGCCTTCATTTTTGGAGATCATACCCAGTGACAGACAGAATTGAACTGTGAAAACAAGACTTAAAGGGAAACAACTGAAATGCAGATGATGTCATTATTCTATAGACATTACATCATGCAATCAACATTTACTTCACAGTGCAACATATCATAATACAATAGTCCATACATTGTGAATCAGCAGCCCAGAAATGGCGTTGTCACTTCATGTACTTCAGCTACTTACTATTAATTTGCGTATTTAACGTGAAGTTACGTAAGTTAGGTTCAGGCAAGTTTAGGAAAAGAAATATGGTAGGATGCCTTCATGTTAGGTAGCCTACTCAACATAAAGTTATGTAGGCTAGGTTTAGGCAAGTAAATCTACGGGGATTTAGTTTAGGAAAAGAATCATGGTGACGACATACCTTGAAATAACGGTAAAAAGGTTCAGTTGGTTTTACATGGTCCCCATACACCGATCCCCAAATTGGGGAAAGTCCTGTGTTTGTTTGACCTGTCCATCACCCAAACCGGCCTTCTTACGCAGACTTTTGGTCTTTATACGACTTCTCTCTTAAGTCTCGCCAGCACATCGGTCATGTGACTGCAGTCTTCCCAGTGCATGGGTTATACACAAATTCTACTGTATTAGTTTTGTAAAAGTGTATATGAACAGTGCATGAGAAGTCTATTTCCACTTATACATATGTCAGTTTATGATGGGAGGATAGACTCTTCACATAATTTGTATTCTATATTTTGGTGTTTGTGCTAATTTAAAAAATATAGTTGGAGAAAAGAGATGACAGACTTTGTTTGATTTAAAGCAATTAAACAGATTTGCTGTGAAATCAGACTCAGTGGCTCATAATGTGTAAACAGTGCAGAGCTGTGTGGAGGCAGTGCAGAGCTGTGTGGAGGCAGTGCAGAGGCTGCCAAACTTCTACATCTTAAATTCAGTATAACAGTCACATAACTGCTCCTTCGCCTTTTAGTGAAAATGATTTGGTGTAAATAAATCACTGGCCTTTTCAAGTGTTAACCTACCTGTTTCTCCACCGATATGTATTGAAATCAGATGAGTCAACCGTAGGCTCTTCAACCAATCTCCATGATTTTCCCACCTTCAGCGCTAAGTGGATAGTAACTTTAAGTGTTAATTAAGTGTGATTCTTGCACACATTCTTGATGCATGTCTGTGTTTGAGAGAGTATGTCTATTTGGTCCTTTATTGAGCAACTCTTCTCTGCAACAGGTTGACTATCAGTGCTGAATGTCCCATGAAGCTTGTGGACTTCCCCATGGATGGACATGCGTGTCCTCTCAAGTTTGGAAGCTGTAAGTCCTTTATATGTGTATGTGTGTGTGTGTGTGTGTGTGTTTCTCCTTTCATTGTGAGCTGGGTCTCTACATGGCAGGTTAGGTAACCACCAACCAGATGTTTGCTGATTTGCTCTGACAGGACAATATGCAGTTAACCAGCTATGCACCGGCAACAAACTGGTGGCCACTAACACATCTACAGTATGTTGCCCCAAATACTACCACAGTGCTTCTGAAAAAGTCAAATAAAGACCCAAGAACACATAAATAGTTGCAGCCTGACCTCTGACCCCTCAACAGAATCCCATAAATGTAGCAGTCATGCATGTTTTCATTTTCATGTTGGAAAAGATGGTGTTTACAGCGTGTAAATGGCATTTCATCAATGAATCATTACCTCATCCACCACTTTGTACCTGAGTTATGATGATAGTAGCTGTAAACACATAAACCCATTCCTGAGAAGCCTCTCCTGGCCTCTACATTGCATTTAGCATTTTGTGCCCCCGGGTGTTTTTTCACAGGAGACCCACCAGATTACTTTCCATTACTAAACCAGAGGCAATGCAGTTTGCAAGTAATACACCGCAGGTAGTTTCAGTAGAGTTTTGACTTCAGTTTAGTTTACTCAGAATGTGTTTTTGTCTGTTTGTTTGTTTTTGGTTCCCAAAAGCTGTTTTCTACGGAAGCCCTGAGAGGCAAGATGAAAGAAACATTTTCTGCATTTATCTTGATTTTATCTTTTATGTAAGCAGATATATCCAAAACATTTTTCACCTTGCCTCTAAGGACCTCCGTAGTTTCTATGTTTTTATCCATGTCATGCAAATAGAGCAACTTCAGTGAGAGGGAGCAAAGATAAACAACAGTATTCTAATAGGAATACTTTGACATACACTTTCTTACTGAGAGATATATACCACTCTTGAGTCTGTAAGGTAAATGTCAGGCTACAGCCAGCAGTTGGTTAGCTTAGCTGAGCATCTGTCGCCGCTGTTTCCAGTCTGCTCTGAAGGCTGATCTTTTCAAAGTTAATAAAATCCACCTACCAGCACGTCTAACACTCATTAATTACCATGTTGAATCTTGTTTGTTTAATTTGAACACAAACTGAAATGTAAAAACAACAAGCATCTCGCTGTTTCCACCTGTTTCCAGACTTTGTGCTAAACTAAGCTAACTGGTGGTAGCTTCATATTTAATAGACAGATGAGAGTACTAGCGGTCTCCTCTTCTAATTCTTGCAAGAAAGCAAATGTTGTCCTATTTCCTAAATACAGTTGAAAGCAATAGTCATTCATCTCATTCATGGATTCAGTTGTTTCTCGCTGTTACACCAGGTTTATATGAGAGAGATGTATTTATATTTATACATGCTACATGCAAGAGTTTTGGGGGGTAAGGAAGTCTGCCACCAGGCTGTGTTGGAATCATACTAATGTGCTGCTTACTACACACTCAATATGTATGTAACATATACTGCCTACTAAATTAACGATTAAGTATGTCATCAACAACGGACTGCTCACACTGTAGTATACTCAAGCAACATGACTATATCAGATGACTGACGGCTGATGTGACCTGGTGTGACATCTCCAAAAACATTGCAGCCAATTTTCAATCAGGTGTTATTTCAACAAAGCCTAACAGGAATTAATTAAATAGAGATTAACTCTTAACAGCACATTACGTGGTGGTGGGCATAAGATGTGTTAAAATTACATGCTGGCAACATGAGAGCAATGCCAGTGGAAAGTCAAAGTCGCAGTTTCGTTGTGAAACAGTTGCAGTTGAGTTAGATTTAGAGAACAAAAAATAATAGTTAGGAAAAGATCATGGTTTCGGTTAGAATAATTACGTACAAGACGTAAGCGATGTAAACTTTGTACTTTGTGTGGTTACATAAAGTACCTACGTAAAGTACTTGGCATAGTTACCTAAAGCCACCTAACTACACTGACTCCTGTTTTCACATGGGACATGTACTGGGGACTCCTGGTTGAAAGTCCCTGTTCGTTTGATCCATACACTCCCACCCGCCCTGCCCGGACTTTCTTGCTCTTTATACTTAATTTGTGTGTCCACTACAAAAAATCCTCACTGACTTTGCATTGGAATCGCTTTTTGTTGCTAGCAGTGAATTTTAACATATTTTGTGCCCACCACCATGTAATGCATTGTTAAGATTTTGTGTCCATTTCATGTATTTCTTTGAGACAAGGCTGGTTACGCCAATAAACTGACTATGTATTGGGAATCTAAAGTTACTTTTGCATTCAAAAAAATATGAAAACATAATAAAGTGACATATTAATAGGGTAAGCCTGGCTTTAAATCTCCTCTGCTGCCGGCTGTTGCGCCATCTGAAGAAACTTGTGTATGCCCAGTAAGCTCATGTCTCACACTCAGGAATTCTTGCTAATGCAGTATATAGGAGCATTTCTTGCTTACACAAAATCCACATCATATGCAATGTGAATGCACTACATACTCAATTTTCCATCGTACTCAGTATGAATAGGATGTTAGTATGTGATTTTGAACACAGCTTTGGTGTGAATAAAAGCCTGTTCACATGACTTTTCTCTGCTCGGCGCTGAAATGGATTCTGTGGTAAAAAGGGGAGCTGAGCCCTTTGTGAGACACAAAGCGACTGAATGCTAATACTAAATAATGAAGTATTTCATTCTTCATTGTGGACAATGAAGCCCTAGCTCAGCATCAGTGTTTATAGTGGGTCTACTGGTCAGCAGAAATGACTTATCTGAAATAAAGGAGTTTCTCAGCTCCGTCTTATCGCAGAGGAGCAGCAATTTGAAGATTACATCTGCAAGAGAAGGGAAAGGAAAAGACAACGAGTTTGCCTTTACACTCGCCCAATCCGCCGTCAATTACCCAGTGTGATGACATTGCAGAGGACAAATTCACATTTCTCAGTTATTGTCATCCGTCTCCTCCTCCTTGTCCTCCTCCTTCCACCATCCTGCTCTGCTGCTGCTAGCCTCCAGTCAGGAGGAAGCGACCATGGATCTGATGTGGCCTGAAGCAAAGGAAAGGTCAGAATCCCTTCCTCTGCCTCAGGATAGCACAGACCTATGCAGCTATTTTCCATAGCTGCTCTGTGTATGTGTGTGTGTGTGTGTGTGTGTGTGTGTGTGTGTGTGTGCACGCTAATTTTCTCTCTGTCTGTCCTGCCTTCATTTTTTCTCCATCACTCTTTTTCTCTCCCTCTCTCCGTCTCCTTTTTCTCCATCTGGACTTGTGTGCACAGGCATTGCGTTCCACTCCATGACACACCAGAGTCATTTCATTTTGGCAGCACAGTTGGTATCCTGCCGATGTTGAGTCCCATAGGGAGTGGCAGGCAAAGATAACTGGCATTTTGCTGTGCATCCACAGACTGGCCACCCTCGCCAGCATACATACAGCAGAACACTGGAGAGTAAAAGACTTGTTGGGATTTAAAGTATCCCTAAGTCAGACACAGTGGAGAATTTATCGGAATGTTACAACTTTTCTTGGGGATGAGATGTCAGCACAATGCATCAGTGAGTCAAATGGGACCTCTGCGAACTTTGACTCCGACCACATCGTACTGTTTTCAGTGGGTCTGCCAGAGTGGATTGGATGTCATGCATTTGTATTAGCAAACAGGCCTATTAGATCACTGCCAGTTCAGTGCCATATATGATGAAAGATCCCTTAGGCAGTCAGCTAGAAAAAAAAACGGCTATGCAATCTTATTTTTTTGTTGCAGAATACTTAATAAATGACTCTAGAGTTTTCCTGCATTTGAATACAAGTGAAGGGTCGATCTGCCTCAAAGGGCTGGTAGTCCGAAAAATTTAATTAGTCAGTGGAGAGTTTTAGTATCCCATGATGCTGCTTCAGAGGCTTTTCCCCTTGCCATGAATGCAGCTCTCAGAGAGACAATGTACAGTAATAATTGAGATTAAAAACCTTCAAATCAAAAATGACAAATGTTTGTTTCAGTCTCTATAGTTCCTGGTTTATTGTACTTTTACAGTATTTATAATATGGAAAAGTTTGTGCTTGCATTTGAGTCTAAGCCTACAAAGAAGTAGTGTTGGGTTAGTACTGTATTGCCAGCATGAACAGTCCCGTCCATAGAAATAGAATGAATAGAAAGGACACTGAAGTGTTTGCAGTGATTGTGTGATTAGTTCAACAGAAAATGATTGTTGTTAGTTGTTATGGTGACAACATTTCAGTGGAGCTGTAAAGTGTATCACACACTCACTAGTCTGAGAACTTGTTTTAGCCTACTGTACTCACTAAGACGGCCTTTTCACATAATGAATAGAATTTGATGACTTACGAATAGAAATATGAAGCAATTAAATCCACAATTCCTCTTCAGCTGCAAGGCAATGGAGGTGCATACAAAAGATGCATGTACATATGTCATGTAACATATGTCACCAGGGTAGAATGCTACACAGAGCCTGCTAGCACATTATGTTGTTATTAAATTAACTCAATGGACTTTTGATTTCACACAGGAGATAAACAGTGATCTCCTGTGTGAAAGTCCAGAGTTTGTTTGGCCCATCTGCCTCTCCTCACATCTACCGTATTCTGATTTTCATGCTCTTTATACTACGGCAGTTGCTTGGAGCGTCGAATATGGTGCTAATCGGTGCGTCTCATACCGCTGATAAAGGGTGCCTCAGTACACTGGCATTTGATGCTGAGGGCCACTGACCAAGTGTTGGTATTTGACAAGTTGGGAGACGACCGGGTTGGCAAAACCTCACCTCACCTCCTTTGTTTATTTGGTAGTTTTATGGAGTAGCACATTTGCAATGGCAATGGTGCACATAAAAATGGTTACCACTCTCACCTTCCTGCAATGTTGAATGGTAAAGTCTGTTCTACTCTCATTCTATTTCTATGGTCCCATCATATAAAAACTCTGGCAAAACAAAAAGTAGCAGATGCTCTTCAGTAGCAAAAGTAGAAATGTTAATTTCATAAGCAAAAAGTATAAAAGAATTGGAATAAAAACAAAAAGTTTTCGGTCACAGGACTATCATCAGCACAACTTAGAAATGAATTCATTTGGGTTGCCTTGGTGTTCGACTGGTTACGGCATGTGCCATATTATCGCAACTTCCTGGGTTTAATTCCAGCTTTGAGAACTTTGATATATGTGATTCCCATCCATCTCTGCCCCCCATTTCCAGTCATGGAGTCCGGTTCTTCTGCTGAGAAGGGGGCTAGCAGCTTATGGTGCTAACTCCTAAAAACAGCACTGAATAACAGCTGCTGACAGAGCTCAGTGGTAACCACCTTATGAGTGCAATGTAGAGTGCATCGAACCGGATTACCAAAACAAACCACAGACCCAACTGTCTACCAACATCATTAGGTGTTGACATTGGTTGAATTTAGTTTGTGACTTCGGGGGACCAAAATTTAAAGTCAGGACAATGCCAATGTCAATTTGACATAAAATACTGATGACAGATGATGTTGATATTTTGTTGGTTTTAAGTTGTGATGTTAAGTAACCAAAATCCAACATCCCCAAACATCTCCTCCAAACATCGTCTTGATGTAACATTTAGTATCTTCAAAACTTCATAATGTTAACGTCCACACGACACAAATTTCTAACATTGTTAGACATTTAAAATATAGTCAACCCGATTTTCATTCCAAGCAAAATGTTGTGTCTGTCTGACGTAACAGACCAACATCTTCCTGATGTCATGCCAACGTCGGGTTCCAGCTGGGGAGAAGCTCAGATTACAACACACACAGAGCTAGAGTGATGTTACTCTCTGCTCAGGACGCCATTACTTCACTACATGTTTACATAGCAAATAGTGGTTTGCTGCTGCATTAATGCTCTGAAAGTCACATACAGAACCTTTAAAAAATAAATGAATCCATTCTGGAGACTTAAAAAGGCTGCAGTATCACTTATGGCAGATCAGGGACAGATGGTGAGGCAGGAAGTGTTATCTGTGAACTCATCAGCTACTTTCGTGGTGTCAAGAAGGTCTACAAATGTAACTACATAGACAATAAATGTGTATGTATACACACTCATATGTATGTATGGAGGCAAAGACAGTTTACAGTAAACAAATGCATTACATAAACTGATTTTTTCCCTCTACTGTACGTCTTACTTTTTCATACTGCACCGTTCACAACTTACAGTTTAGTGAGTCACGTTGAGGTTGCTTTGCTGTCTGCCCACAGATGCCTATCCTAAAACAGAAATGATCTATACTTGGACCAAAGGGCCTCAGCATTCAGTCGAGGTCCCTCCTGAGTCCTCCAGCCTCGTTCAGTATGATCTCATCGGCCAGACGGTCTCCAGTGAAACCATTAAATCCATCACAGGTGAGACTTGCTTGTCCTTTCAGTGTTTTGAGTAAAGTGACTGCAGGGGTTGATGTGAAGAACTGTTTCTTTCTTTTACAAATTGATTGTTAAAAAATACAGTGTCAAATCTTTTATTGAAAGATGCTCAGCCATCTGTGTGTATTGTACTCTGTCAAACCTGGTAGATCTACACTGTATTTTCCGCATGACTGACAGGACTAATACTGTACAAATGCTGCACAGTTGGTAGATATTGATATTTGGAGCTTTGTCACTCCATTGGAACGTGATCAGCAGACAGCAGCCTCTTGGAATCAAACCCTGTAAACATCATGAGTTGAGGCATTTCAGAGGGCCTCTCAGTTCACTTCAGTAGGGTTCTGAAAAAGATGATAGAAGCAGGAAGTTGAGTTTCATGTGTCAATTCTGCTACAATATAGAGGACAGCGACAAAATGATCAAATAGAATCAAATGTGACATCTGTCTAAAGCTGCATTAAGTGAAATCTGTCAGCCTGCGGCTTTTAATTCTTTGTTAATCAAACTAATTCATTTCTGTTCATCCTTCAGGTGAATACGTGGTGATGACGGTCTACTTCCACTTGAAACGTAAAATGGGCTACTTCATGATTCAGACGTATATCCCCTGCATAATGACAGTAATCCTCTCCCAAGTGTCCTTCTGGATAAATAAAGAATCAGTCCCGGCACGCACAGTCTTCGGTATGTAGACCTCACACATCCCTCATCCCGCACAGCCTCTCTGCTCACTGTTTATTTACTCAATGTCTGCATGTGTCTCTCTCCACTCTGTACAACAAGGTGATGTTACAATGTGAGGTGATTATGAGGAATATAAAGAGCTACTGTTTTTTTTTTTTTTATCCTTAGATTGCCTCATGAAATGCAAATTCACTGCTATTAGTTTAAAGACTGGTTTGAAATGCTAGAATGAACAGCTGACAGCATTAGGAGAAATCATTTTGCTGCATCTTCCAAGCAAAGATGCCTCAAGCAAAGACCAGAAATGTGAGTCTTCGAAAATGGTTCTGGCTCAAACAGTGGATGATACAAAATCTTCTCAGGATGTAAAATAAATACCCCTCTAAATGGGTTGAGACTGTTACAAACATTATGGGGAGAGATTCCCTCTTAGAGTATTAAAAGTATTTGTTATAGGCAAGATGCCCCAGGAGGTAATTTAGATTTTAGGTATCTACAGATTTATAATTTTACATTAAGAATACCATCTCATCAGGAGCAGTTAATTGAAAAGGCTTTCTGCTACTTTAATGAGGTTCAGCTTTAAAGGGTTTAGGCCTCAAACAAAACAAAAATTAAACGTGACATTTCATTTCTATTACCATCTCTACAATTTAAAGAGAGGCCTGCTGAAAAATAATGGTTTATTCTTCACTACTCTTTTCTTTCTGATTTGAATACCAAATGTAGTTAACAGCAGCATTGGGAAATAATGCATTACAATGATGTGATTTTTTTCAGGAACCAGTAGTTTAAGCAGGGCTGGGTTGTAACACATAACGTGTAATCTGGATTTCATATTTAGAATAATAAGTACCTATGACCAGATTACAGTTGGAAAACATTTTGATTACATCTTTGAAATATGGCAGTTTTAAAATGACAAAACTTTTTTTCATTATAACCAAAGCTGTATTAACTCATGAAAAACATGTCTGACATACAAGGTGTTGTAGAACACATACGGTAAATTTGTTATAGAGCCAGTACTGTTTTTGTAAGGGTTATTCGATTTGACCAACTGTAAATGCTGAATGCAAAATGCATTTTATTACCAGCTGGGACAACGTCACCACGGCTGCTATTGTTTTCAATGCATGTGTCTATGTGTGTGTGTGTGTGTGTGTGTGTGTGTGTGTCATCCTGGCAAAATGTGGTGCACCAACTACCACAAAGGCTGTTTTGAGCATTTTGCCAGGTGTTCATATGTCTGTCTTTTTGTCTCTCTGCCTGTGGACAGATTTTGCAAACGCAATAATGTTACAGCCACCCAAGAGTCACAAAACTGTACAGATGTTTAGACGAGATCAAAATGAAGGCAGAGATTGAAGATGGGCATGGTCTGAGCTTGGGGGCTAGAGGGCTAGAAGTCGGAGCATAGGAGGAAGAGAAAAGGCCACTGTCCCCTCAACTTTATGCCCCTGGCTTAGGAAACTTTATGAGCGTGTAGTGGAGATCACAATGAAGGCTGAGTTTTAAGATGGGTGCGGTCAAGCAAGGGCACAGCAAGCAGAGGAGTAGAAAGTAGAAAAGGGATCATTGCACACCCATTTTACACCCCTGGCTGAAATTCGCTTTAAATCGCGGATTGCTGTGTTGCGGCTGGTGTGATCCAACCACAAGATGGGCTTTTAGTTTGCAATGAAGATGTTTTGAGATAAATTCAAATTTAGGAAAAAGTCATTTTTTTAGTACAAGGTGAAGTGTCTGATTGTGAATTAATCTAAAAGATTACTTAGTTGGTACTTGTTTAGTTAAATCTTAAATGACACATGTAGAATAAAGTGATTTTGGTGAAATATTACTATTTTGAGCTCAGATTAGGATATGTGTTTTTTTATGACGGAAGTGTTCGTCCCACAAAATGTGTTCAAGGACTGTTGGATTTTCAAAATTCCAACGATAATTCCTGGTTTTACAGTTTCTGGCTGTGATAAAAATTGTGTAATTTTGGTGATTTTTAAAGAAAATATGTCTATCCAAAACTGCCAATGGGTTTAGAAGGCATGCTTTCTGTAAAAACCGTTGGTAAAATAACTGCAAATTACAGACATTTCAATTTTTATGCCCCTCGCCTAAGCCAAAATATAAAACACAAGTCCCTCCCCAGTGCTTATAAAATTATTTGACATGCCTCCCCTCTTTTGCACCACCCCCTCCCCCTTATAAATGACAAACAGTTCCTTACCTCAAAATCTGTTGTACAGAGATTCAAAACAAAGGCAGGTAAAATGGACATTAATAATTGATGTAGGCAACTCGTAGACATTGACTTTTCAAACCAGGGATTTCTAGTCTCCAACTGATCTTTATAGTCATTGCAGTGCTACTCTTTACTGTTGTTACAATACAGTCTCTTACTGTTAGATTGCTTATGACGAGTATGATGTCACATGTTACATTATTTGCCATTTTATCACGTTTGTAAATGTTGTTGCAGGAGCCATCATTCCTACATCATCAGTAACTTTAAGTTTTTGGCCTGTGACCCAGTTGCACTCTCCCTGGTTCCCATGGTACGGAGTTTGGGTCCCTGTACTACAATAGACTGATTAGTGTGTGTCGATAGAGAGGCACGACGACAAACAGAGCTGCTAAAAGTAGACCATTGTTGCTGGGTGTTGTTGTTTTATTATTAAGGGACGTCTCAGTCTGGTAGTTTGTCGACCACGTTCCACCACTTATGTTGATGGAAAGTCATTCAATGATAATGGCGCTGACTCTTGTCCTCCATTTTGAAAGTAGTTCTGATAGATTATGTTTTGGAGCATCATTTTCAAGAGGTAATTTTAACTTGAGTAATGAGAGAGAAAGAAAAACACGAGTGTTTTGACAGTTTTGATGCCAGAAGTGGAGTTACAGCATGAAAGTGGACTGTAAGGGAAACATAATCTTTTGTTGTTTAGTTTGAATGTAGTGTTAAATTAGTTTATTTAAAGTTTAAATGCATCACTTTCTAATAAGGCACCTTTATATAAGGATGTAATGACTTTACTAATGTTTCAATTAATGATTCATACTATAAATCATTATGTTTTATAGATCAGTGATAAGTAATGAATAAGGACAAAGTTTTAGTTGGTATGTTGAGAAAAATTCCTTTGACTTTTAAACCGTTCATCCACTTACATTAATCAATGGGGTGTAGAGGATCTGCACCAAATTCTATCAGCTAACTTATTAATTATTTATTAGTGGCTAACTAACATGTGTAACTGCATTATTACAGCTCAAAATTACTTTTTATTACTGGCCTTTATCTGATTTGTAAAGCATTAATAAATGACTTACAAACTATTAATAAGAAGTTTGAGGTGATTCTCAGTCATCCAGATCATGGTAATGCTAAGTGCCATATCGTGGGCAACTTGACTTGCCTGAGTGACGTTTCACCTCCCATCCAAGAGGCTTCTTCAGTTCTTACTGACTGGTGGGGAGTTGCAGGGGCCTGCAAACTGAAGAAGCCTCTTGGATGAGAGGTGAGAAAGAAACTCAAGCAAGTCCATCTGCCTATGATATATCACTTAGCATTAATGTAGAGTATTAAAGAATTAGCCCTTCCTAAGTCCCGCCCCTTTTCGTTCTGTGCTCCAGTAACAGTTGAGCAAGTTTGGAACACAGCAGAACATCTGTCAAGTTTCCTCCTTCCTGTTATAGTTAGATATGATGTGCAAGATTTATCGGTGCTGAAAAGAAACAGCTTTTAAAGATGATGAACAAAAATTGTCTGGTGGACTGTTACAATCTCCATGGACACTTTACATTGCATATATTCATTCATTAATTTTCCGCAACCGCTTATCTTGTTGGGGGTCGCGGGGCGCTGGAGCCTATCTCAGCTGACATTGGGCGAAAGGTGGGATACACCCTGGACAGGTCACCAGACTATCACAGGGCTGACACATAGAGACAGACAACCATTCACACTCACATTCACACCTATGGCTAATTTAGAGTCACCAATTAACCTGCATGTCTTTGGACTGTGGGAGGATCCCACAGGAAAACTGTGGAAAACTGTACCTGGAGAAAACCCACACTGACACGGGGAGAACATACAAACTCCACCCTGAGGTTTGAACCAGGAAACTTCTTGCTGCTCTTGAGGCAACAATCAAATGACCACTGCACCACTGTGTCACCACATTGTATATAAGCAAAATGCTGGCTAACTAGCTAGCTAATGTAGGCCTATACCTGCATCAAGAGCAAATGGGCTAATGTCAGATCAATAATATCAGCTAGGTTTGCTGCCTCCTTATTTCTGTGGTAATGTTAAAGAGATTTGGATAAAGACAAGTTGGTTGGTTGCTGACATATTTTTTACATTGCATGAATTTTTGTTGGCTATAAAAGATCATGGCTAACGTCCTTTGATCAGATTATAGTAATGAACAAAACGTTGCACGGTAAAGAGAAACTAATGTTAGGTCAGCACCATGCTGTATTCAGTAATAATTACATAGAGTACTTTTCTGATCCCCAGAGGGGGAAATAGAGATGCATGGGGGAGCAGGGTTGACCTATAGTCTCATCATCCTTGGTTTCTATTCTCCCTTTTTCGTTGAGACCAGAAACCTTAATTTGCGTTGTTTTGCCTTGTTCATACTGCACCCTTTATCCTTGCAGTCGGCTTCTTGAAGTTGTATTGCCCAGAAACTATGTAATCAACACAGCAGTGCCTGGCTGAATGGAGCCAGTGTCGCCATGTCTCTTTTTGTCAAGCTTGTTCAATTTAGCAACAGTAAATAAAGGGAGCAGGACGGAGGATCAGTCATTTACAGCTTATAAACCATTTATAATGATGCATTTTTTGTATTCTCCAGTATAGGTGTCATGGATAACAAATTAGATCAATTTATTTCCATTGTGGAGCATAAAACCGCATTTCACTCCTATAACTCATGATGGACAGATGAAACCCCCCAAAAAGAATCTAATATTGGAGATATTGTCTGTTTTTAATCCACACATTCTTTTTCCTTGTCAAAATCTGGTTACCCACAATGCAACAACTGCTGCCAGTTGTGCGATATGCTAGTAGTGGCTGATGTAGCCTCAAGCTGCTAGCAGAGATGAGGAGCAGGCCCTATGCTGCGTTCACACTATGAACGACAACAAATCATGTTTTTGTTTCTAGATATGAAACCATGTTATTTTGCTTAGTTAGCTGACACTATTCTAGCTTTACGTGCACAAAGGGAGGCAATGGGGCGGCTAAATGGGCAATAAGCATAGATTTTTTTTTTACCAAATACAAACTTAAGATGACGTTCAGTTTAGGTGCTTTGTGGCAAATAGCAGACACACACAAGACTGTGATCATGTAACTATGTTAATAAGCGCTTGAGCAACTCTTCAATGGCAATACCGTAGCTGGTTATGCTGTTGCGTTGTTTCTCGTTGTGTGAACACAGAAACAGAGGTCTGTAAGCTTCCCAACCGATGCTGACTCAAGTGACATCACTTAAGGCAGTTTATTAGATTTTGTGCAGCTCCCTCTGGAGACACAAAATTATTTTTACAGCACTTTTTCCACATGTACTCCTCATCATCTGTAAACAGACTGTGATGTGTATAACTGGAGCACCTCCACTTTAATTATGACATCGGGCCTGTTGTTGGCTGGCAGCAGCATTTAGTCAAAGTATGACAGCATACTGAATCACGAATGGTGACACACACACACACACACACACACACACACACACACACACACACACACACTGCAGTGTCACCTGTATGCATTCAGTGGGCATTTGACACAGTGTGTGTTTCTGTTGACTGTGCAGTTTATGTTTTGAGTCAGCTGAGCAGAAAAAACACAGTTTGACCCTCAGTAGAAATGTCTCTCGCTGTCGTGCAGTGTAATAAAGCACTGGGGGATCAATGCTGCTCTCCTGCAGTGACCAATGGATCTGACAGTCCAGCTGCACTGCCCCCGCCTCCCTGCTCCAAACTGTCCAACACGACAGAGGCATCACAGCAGCACAGCTATTGTTGTATCAGTCGAGCCTCTGAGGCAGCGGATTTCTGCTGTTATCCGCTGTGTTTAAATGTGCGTGTGTGGCGGCCGTGGGTGAAGACAGGGTGGGGAGGGAGAGGAGGGAGGTCGGTGTTTGGATTTCTCCTCTTCCACCCTGCAGCCACACTCTGTTTTCACTTCCAACAACAGTGTCCTGCTATGAGCGTGAAAGAGGCAATTTGTCAGGAAGACAAACAGGAGTGGAGGGAGGTTTGGAGTTGGAGCGTCTTGGCTTCAGATAGAGGAGTCACACATTTTTTTAACAAGCTCATTTAAAGCAAGTCATTGGTTTCGATGCCTCTGACATATGACGAGACTGTTTTTCACGGCAATGTTTGTCTGTTGAGTGTGCAGGTGTGGCCATGAATGGTAGAGGAGGTCACAAAGCTGAATTACCAAATGTCCATTGTAGAGATGCATAAGCTCATGGCACTAAAAGGAATAGTTTAACATTTTACAGGAATGTTAAAGGGACAGTTCACATAGATTTGGATCAGGGCAGATTAAAATATTTTTAACTGATCAGGATCGGCTATATTGAGCTATGTCTAATCCTTCATTTTACATCAGCGTTTTTTGTTTTTTTTTCACTCATGAAGCTTTCATGCACAGCAACCCAATGAGTGTAAACATCATCAACTCCTCAACTCTCCCTCCTCCTCTCCTTTCTCTCTCTGCTCTGCTTTGTTAAGCTCCTGTGTGCAAGCAGGGGCTGCGCACCGCACGCGGCACAATACTACATGCCATGAAAGAAAGAAAAAATACAGAATGAGGCTGTTTATCTATGGTATTTACTGGAGTTATGAGCAGTCGTTTCATTTCAGCTCAGTGTGAGAAACTGCTTGTTTGTCATCCATGGCACATGGTGTTTCACCACACTGCTCGGTGGAGAGACGGAAGAGACAGACAGTGTAGAGCCAATGACAACACGCACTCACCACGCCACTGCAAACTCAATGAAAGCCACACAAGCAAAAAGCCAGTTAGAGGAATTTCTTAATTAATCTGTGTAAAAGAAGTTCATATGATGACATAGGCTGCACCAAAGCAACAAACACCGGAGAATACTCTCTCAAAGGGAAAGAGACATTCCCTAGACAGCAACAAGGCCAAAAACATTAAAGGGAGGGTCTGTTATTTTATACTTCATACTATATACTCAAAATAATAATAATAATAAAAAAAGTTAAGGAGCAGCTTGGATGCAGGGATTATTTTCTGCAGACCTATTCAATTGTCAAGCATATAGCCCTACGTTGGATTGGTTTTAATAACTTTCAAGTACTTGAACTGTGCAACTGTATTATCCAGGAGAAAGGAGCATTGGTTTGGGATTCAGTATCAGCAGATTCTCAATATTAAATAACTTGGATTGGGATGTAGGGCAAAAAAAACTTGACTGAGAAATCCCCAGTTAAAAGTCAGCTGAAAATTCAATTTTTCACTCTGTCAGTTACACACAGGTCTGAACACACACATGCACAAACTGGACCTATACATGCACTAAGTGGAGGGATGTCAGAGTGGGCTGCCCATGACAGGCGCTCTGGGTGGTTGGGGGGGTTCGGTGCCTTGCTCAGGGGCACCTTGGCAGTGCCCAGGAGGTGAACTGGCACCTCTCCAGCTACCAGTCAATGCTCCATATTTTTGGTCCGGATGGGGACTTGAACAGGCGACCCTCTGGTTCCCAACCCAAGTCCCTATGGACTGAGCTACTGCCGCCCCCAGCCCCCGAGTATTATATTAGACAAGTGCTGTTTAGAGGTGCCAGTCATAAGGCGAGCTGTTTCATGCTGCGTCTGGTCTTTATGCTAAGCTTAGCTAATCCCCTCCAGGCTGTAGGTCTGTACTAATGTACAGACATGAGATTCACATCAATCTCCTCATTTAAGTCTTGGAAAGAAAATTACTATGTATTTTGCCAAATATTGAGCTATTTATTTCAGAGAAGAGTCTGATTTCTGTGCAACCTTTAAACTGTAACTGGTGTTTGGCATCTGTTTTTCTGTTTCCAGAGGAAGCTACAGAACCAAAATATCCCCTGCAGGCTGCAATCCTGTCATTGTAGAGAGGTGAAAATGAAACAGTTGTTGTAAAGAGCTAATGTTGTGAAGGGAAACTCAATTGTAGCACTAAAGTAAAAAAGATGACTGAATAAAAGATCCTTGTAAAAAGGTTTAAAAAAAATACATAGCTCAATCTTAAATGCAATAAGAACTATTCAGGTATAGACACCATTAGTTTCACATGAAATTCAACGTGTACTCAGATGCAAAGCGTTATCTCTGGGTCTAAAAGGTGAGACCAGTGCAGAAGTGCCTTAAAGGGAAATTTCGGTTTATTTCAACCCGTCTCCTATCGTCCTAAATTTGTTTCAAGTGACTAGTGACATAGAAATAATAGTTAGCATGTTAGCCGTTAGCCTAGATACAGCATAGTAGCGTCAGACCTGTTAAAACATAAGTGAACGGGCATCCCTTCTAGTGCAAAGTTAGTCCACTAAACAAGCTTTTTTCCACAAAGACCGCCTCATATCGTTAGGATAAATGTCAGAGAACATATAGAAAACGACATGTAAACATGTTGTGCTGCCATGTTTGTTTACCATCTAGCTCTGCTTTCCAAAACGCAGCCGAAATATATCTTGCCAGCTCTAGATAAAGCCCAGCTGAATACTACTCCAGGTGGAGGTGTCTCGTCCTCTGTCACATCCAGACCTTGAAAATAAGGCTGCAACCGGTCCCATTCCTTGCAACAGAGGCATTCCTCTTCTGTGGGCACTGGGGTACAGCATTCACAGGTACACCACCATAGAGCTTAGATTCTCTGCCCGAGCCCGAGCCCGGCCCAACCCGGCTTGGGCCCGCGGGCCGGGTCGGGCCCCCCTCCCTCTGACGGGCCCAGGCCGGGCCTGGTCAGATATGACGTTTTTTTTTTTTTTAAAGCTATGATTTGATAATGTTATAGGCTATGTATTGTAGCGACCCTGCAGTAAATGTTCTGTTATAATGTCAATGTTCCATGAGTTAATGGCAT
>NC_065509.1:8276279-8351148 GCF_006386435.1 Epinephelus moara | reverse complement strand
CCTTCCAGCTGTTGCTGCTTGTTCAGGCACGCTATGAGATCGCTGCTTGTTCTCGCAATATTTCGGCCAGGCTTTGGAAAGCAGAGCTAGATGGTAAACAAACATGGCAGCACACCGGTAAGGTAAGACAACACATTTACATGTTGTTTTCTATATGTTCTCTGACATTTATCCTAACGATATGAGGCGGTCTTTGTGGAAAAAAAGCTTGTTTAGTGGACTAACTTTGCACTTGAAGTATGCCCGTTCACTTACGTTTTAACAGGTCTGATGCTACTATGCGCCCCGGCTGTATCTAGGCTAACAGCTAANTACTATGCGCCCCGGCTGTATCTAGGCTAACAGCTAACATGCTAACTATTATTTTTATGTCACTAGTCACTTGAAACGAATTTAGGACGATAGGAGACGGGTTGAAATAAACCGAAATTTCCCTTTAAATCTGCATTCTGTCTAATGGCCAGCAGGGGGCGACTCCACTGGTTGCAAAAAGAAGTTTTAGTCTATGAGAAAAGTACCCTACTTCTAACTTTATTTTTTACCTCAGTAAACATTTACTTTGTGAGTTTATGGTGTCATTTTCTAGTTTTAAGTCTTCTTCGATGTAGCATGATGTTCATTTAGTAAATTATGGTTCTGTTTATTGAAAAATAGATGATGAAACAGGGTATGCTTTAGGGTGTGGCTAGCTTGTGACTGACAAGTCGCTACCATGGTGAGTTATCAGTAGTGTCCTCAGGTTTTCAGACACACCCCTTGCTCCTCCACAGCTTCTCGCTCTCATCCAAATATGGTCACTTTTGGCTCCAAAAAACCAAGATGGCCAAAACACAAAACTTGAGGCTTCACAATCACAAACCAGTGGCTGATCTCACAGTGTCTACTTCCAGTTCTTTTTTACAGTCTATGTTTAGATGGTTGGGAACAAGAAAAAAAAGACATGAAAGCTGTTACATATCCAGAATATCTATCAACCATCTCAGTTCTTGCTTTTGTTGAGAACAGCTTTATATTAGAGGTTAATATCCTCAGTCTGTGGCCTCAAGCTGCGGTTCACCTATCAATGTCATCCAGCTGGTTTTGATTGACAGGTAATTATATGGCGGTCACGTCCGGGCGCAGGGGATGAATTTATGTTGGGCAAGGACTCTGCAGCACAGATTGTTCCAGGTCTCCAACGTAAAGGGGATTTTCTCCAAATCACATTATTGCTATTGGTTAATAACACCAAGGACGAGCTATGAGCTACAGGCTTATACTGTAACCTTCTGTTATTGTGGGAGCCACGTGTGACCTTGCGTGCTGGCCAGATTGGCGTCCGTTTTTTTTTCATGTTATATCTTTTGGTACCGCGAAGGGTGAAGTGAGAGAGTCTGCAGCTGCTGCTGTGGGATAGGATATAGTTTAAGCAACTGTAAGCTCTCGGTGGTGTAATATCTTTTGATACACATCAGACTTGTAGTTGTACAAACATTATTTGGAGCTTGTCTGAAGGGAGAGATAATCCTATTGGTCAAGTTAAACCTCACTGGGTGGAGATATTTTTTTCTCTCTCCATGAAGTACATTTGGCTAAATCCCAGTGAGAAAGGGAAAAAAGGAGAAAGGTGGTAGTTATAAAGTGACAATATGTTCAGGTTGTGTTTACAGCTGGTTGCGCTGCTCCTAAGTAACCGAAAAAAATCAATTCATGCAGGTGTAAATACTGTGGTTCCTTCTTTCGATACATGGCTCCCATTTCAGAGAGCCAATTTTGGTTCATTATCCTCTGCATTCAGTTAATGAAATATGCAGATGGAGAGCAGCATAATGTACATGGGTTATTGAACACTGTGCAAATGATCTTAACCATTTATTTGGCAATGATATGAAAAAAATCTCTTTTAGGGTGCTTCATTCTGTTCTACAATGAGAATGACTCGGTTCACATGCACAAAATATTCATTTTTTTGCCCTTAATCCAAAAAAGACAATATACCAACTAAGCTGTGTAATGGCTAATGAAAATGAGTGCTCCACTAATACTCCTGTTTACAGGCAGCCATGCATACTCTGATTAACATGCCCCAACATGTTGTTTATTGTATATCAAAATGTAGAGAAGTAAAACAACTGGAGCCGCATCTCATTTTGCTTCTTTGCATCAAAAAATATTTTTTTTCAAAGTTTCCTATGGGTAGTTGACTTGTTGGACCATGTGAGCACAGCCTGTCTCTTTCATTCCTTCAACCACCTTCTTGAAAATGTTAGCGTTGTAACATTTGCAGATATATAAATACTTGTTGATATACAAGTCTTTCATAATGTTTAAAGGTAGGTGTGTTTCTTCCTCTGACCAGAAATGTGGGCACCACATTTCTACTCAGCCTTAGAAACTGTTGGCGAGTTAGTCTGTGGACAATGTATCCATGACAAACGCACAGAGCCGACTGTAAACAGGCAAGAGGCTGTGTGTTGCAAACTGCGGTAAATACCCCAACTGAGACACATATTCTGAATGAGCTGTATACATGTCCAAATAATGCTATTAAAACCCAAATAACACTGGCATATCCCACATGTCTTAATCGGAAAATGCTGTATTTGTAAAAAGGCCTAATTAAGAATTTTTAAAGGGAAGATGCTGTTTACATGACCCACATCAAATTCAGTTCATATTCTGAATAATAGTGGAAATTGGAAATTGGTACCCATTGTGTTTGATGCTGAACATAGTGCTGGGCCTGGCTATTGTTTAAAGAAATTATACAATACCAGTACCTTTAAAGTGATATTGATACCAATAGAATAGAATACTTCATTTCTGCAGAGAGGCACGCCAGCCTGCGCCTCTTTCCAGGCCTTCTCAGAGGAGCTTCGCAAGGTGTTCGGACCCGTTTCCCTGGGTCCTGATGCTACAGGGGGACTCATGAGTCAGAGGCAGGGGGAGCGGACAGTTTCAGACTATGCCATAGACTTCAGAACCCGGGCTCGCCTCAGTGACTGGAACGCTGCTGCCCAATGCGACGCCTTCCTCAACGGACTAGCTCCTTACGTTAAGGATGAGCTGGTCTCGTTCGACCTCCCTAGCTCCCTGGACGGGCTCATCGAGCTGACCACGAGGCTAGACAGACGGATACAGGCGAGGAGGAGGGAGCAACGCCACGAGGGAGGAGATCATCGGCTTTCCGCCCGTCAGCGTGGGTTTCCAGCCACCCCTGTCCTTTCCTCTGAACCCATGCATGGGGGGGCGGAGCCCATGCAGGTGGGGCGCACCAGCCTAACGCCGGAGGAGCGAGAGCGCCGACGCCGGGGAAATCTCTGCCTCTACTGTGGCCAGGCCGGCCATTTTGTCTCCCGGTGTCCAGTAAAAGGGAGGGCTCAGCAGTAAAAAGGGGCATTCTGCTGAGCCGGTCCCAGAACTCTGCCCCCAACCCAAGACCACTGTTTCACGTCCAGCTCCTGCTGGCAGGGGGGTCCCACACCCTCGCCACCTTCATCGACTCGGGGGCAGATGTCAACCTGATCGACGAGGAACTCGCCCGTCAGCTGGACATTGGTCAAGTTCCTCTCCCTCGTCCCATGCCGGCCAGCGCTCTGGATGGTCATCTTCTGGGGACCGTCACTCATCAAACCACCCCCATCTCGATGCTCCTGTCCGGCACACACCATGAGACCATCCGGTTTCATATCCTGAGGTCTCCCAACCTTCCCCTGATCCTCGGCTTCCCCTGGCTTCGCCGCCATAACCCCCATATAGACTGGTCTACGGGGTCCATCCTGGGATGGAGCCCCTCCTGTCAACAGATCTGCCTCAGACCGGCAGTTGCACCCACGCCGCCTGCCAGCTCTTGTTCCACCCCTGACCTCTCCATGGTGCCCCCTGACTACCACGATTTCCGGGAGGTGTTCAGCAAGGCGAGGGCCACCTCTCTGCCCCCTCATCGGCCCTACGACTGCGCCATCGACCTCCTTCCCGGCTCTGTTCCCCCCAAGGGTCGCCTCTACTCCCTGTCCGCACCTGAAAGGGAGGCCATGGAGACCTACATCAGTGATGCCTTGGCCGCCGGGATCATCCGACCCTCCTCGTCACCTGCTGGGGCGGGGTTCTTCTTCGTCGACAAGAAGGGTGGTTCCCTGAGGCCCTGCATCGACTACAGAGGGCTGAACGACATCACGGTAAAGAACCGCTATCCTCTCCCCCTCATCGCCTCAGCTTTCGAGCTGCTCCAAGGGGCCACCATCTACACCAAGTTGGACCTCCGCAACGCCTATCATCTGGTTCGGATCCGAGAAGGGGATGAGTGGAAGACAGCCTTCAACACCCCCACAGGACACTATGAATACCTGGTGATGCCTTTCGGGCTCACCAATGCCCCGGCTGTTTTCCAAGCCCTCATCAATGACGTACTAAGGGACATGCTCAACAAGTTTGTGTTCGTCTACCTAGATGATATCCTGATCTTCTCCCGGTCCAAGCAAGAACACATACATCACGTCCAGACGGTGCTGCAACGCCTGCTGGAGAACTCCCTGTTCGTCAAGGCTGAGAAGTGCGAGTTCCACGCCTCCTCTGTCTCCTTCCTGGGGTACATCATCGGCCAGGACCGCATGGAGATGGACCCCGCTAAGGTCTCAGCCGTCACCTCCTGGCCTGTCCCTGACTCTCGCAAGCAGTTGCAACGCTTCCTGGGGTTCGCCAACTTCTACAGGAGGTTCATCCGGGGCTACAGCACGGTGGCAGCACCTCTCACCGCCCTCACCTCCTCCAAGGTCCCCTTTCGATGGACTTCGGCCGCCGAGGAGGCGTTCCAGCACCTGAAGGGGCGATTCAGCTCAGCCCCCATTCTCCTGATCCCTGACCCCGAGAGACAGTTCGTAGTGGAGGTTGACGCTTCTGATGTGGGGGTGGGGGCCGTCCTCTCCCAGCGTTCTGCCGAGGACCAGAAACTACACCCCTGCGCTTTCTTCTCCAGGCGTCTGTCTCCAGCTGAGAGGAGTTATGACATCGGTAATCGAGAACTGTTGGCGGTGAAGCTGGCGTTGGAGGAGTGGCGCCATTGGTTGGAGGGAACCAAGACCCCCTTCCTCGTCTGGACCGATCACAAGAACCTGGAGTACATCCGCTCGGCCAAAAGACTGAACTCTCGTCAGGCCCGGTGGGCTCTGTTCTTTGCCAGATTCAGCTTCACCCTCTCCTACCGGCCAGGCTCCCGCAACGTTAAACCTGACGCCCTGTCCCGACAGTTCATGGTCGGGGAAGAGGGCCCCTCCAGTCCAGACAACATCCTCCCCGCTTCCCGTCTGGTGGCCGCTCTCACCTGGGAGGTGGAGGAGCGGGTAAGAGCTGCTTTGGAGGACCAGCCGGGGCCCAGCTCCTGCCCCCAAGACCGCCTATTCGTCCCTCAGGAGTTGAGGTCTGAGGTTCTGCAATGGGTCCACGGTTCCCGACTCACCTGTCATCCTGGAATTCATCGAACCAAGGAGGTTCTGCAACGGCGGTTCTGGTGGGCCACCTTGGATGATGACACCAGAGACTTTGTTAACGCGTGCCCAGTCTGTAACCAGAACAAGGCCCTGCGACGGGCCCCCGCCGGTCACCTGCACCCTCTGCCTGTGCCTCATCGACCCTGGTCCCACATCTCATTAGACTTCGTCACCGGGCTGCCGCTGTCAGGAGTCTACACCACCATTCTGACAGTAGTAGACCGGTTCACCAAGATGGCTCATTTCGTGCCCCTGCCCAAGCTCCCTTCGGCCAAGGAGACTGCTGAGCTGGTCTTGCAGCACGTGTTCCGGCTCCACGGCCTCCCGTCCGACGTGGTCTCCGACCGAGGCCCCCAGTTCACCTCTGCATTCTGGAGAGAATTCTGCCGCCTCCTGGGAGCCTCCACCAGCCTGTCCTCTGGGTTTCATCCCCAATCCAACGGCCAGTCCGAGAGGATGAATCAGGAGATGGAGACGGCGCTCCGCTGCATGGCTTCCAAGCACCCTGCCTCCTGGTCCACACAACTGCTGTGGGTGGAATACGCCCACAATACCCTCATCAGCTCCGCCACTGGGCTCTCTCCATTCCAGTGCGCTTATGGCTACCAGCCTCCCCTGTTTCCTGCCCAGGAGAAGGAAACCGTCTGCCCGTCAGTGGAGGCCTTCATCCGCCGCTGCCGTCGGACCTGGACACAGGCCAGGACCGCTCTCCTACGGGCCATAGATCGTTATTCGACAGCCGCCAACCGCCGCCGCTCCCAGGCCCCCCCTTACCAGGTGGGACAGAAAGTGTGGCTGTCAACCCGGGACCTTCCTCTGAGGGTGGAGTCGAAGAAATTGGCTCCCAAGTTTATTGGACCATTCCCCATTGAGAAGGTTGTAAACCCAGTGGCTGTTCGGCTCAAGCTGCCCCGCACCATGCGGATTCATCCCACCTTCCATGTCTCCAGGATTAAGCCGTTCCGGGAGAGTCCCCTGCAGCCTGCCTCCCAGCCACCTCCACCTCCTCGCATCATTGACGGGGCCCCTGCTTACACGGTGCACCGCCTGCTGCGCTCTCGTCGTCGTGGGAGGGGTCTGCAATACCTCGCCGACTGGGAGGGGTACGGCCCGGAAGAGCGGTCATGGGTTCCGGCCCGTCAGATCCTGGATGCGCGACTCATTGAGGAGTTCCATCGCCAACACCCTGACCAGCCCTCCAACATCGCCTCGGCACGAGGGGGTCGCAACACCGACCCTCAGTCCCCTCTTGCACCTGAGACATCTGGGTCTGAGGAGGAAGACGGGGGGTCAGTCTCTGAAGAGGACGAGGAGGCTGGGACGGAGGCCTCAGAAGAATTTTAGCCCTCCTCCGGGCCCCCTCCACCCACCCGGCTCCTCTAGAACTGTTTGGGACGTCAGGGGCCGTCCCTTGAGGGGGGGGTTCTGTCACAGTCCCTGTCTCTCATTCCCCTCCTGTCACTCTGCTGCAGTGATTTTCCACTCTCCCTCCCTCTGCTCCACTCTACCTGCCAGCCACGCCCACCTTATCAGCCCAACTCTGCTCACCTGCCTACACAGCTGCAGCTCATCATAATCAGCCCTGCATATAAGCCTCTCCAGCACTCTCACTCGTTGCCAGATTGTTCTTCAGCGTCATGCGAGACTTTCCAGCGTTCATCTCCTGTCTGATCTCCTGTTGCCGACTCTGCCTGTTCCCGACCTGCTCTCCTCGTCTGCCTCCCGGTAAACTCACCTGCCTTCTGTCCCTGACCTCGTGCTCTGCCTCAGTGTTTCTGGTATCTGACTGCTCGGCTGGTAACGACTCCTCCGCCTGGCCCCGTTTATCCTCCTGCCTGCTCCCCATCGGTGCCTCTGCCTTCGCGGACTGCTCATCTGGCTACGACCCCCCCGCCTGCCTCCGATCGCTCCTCTGCTCTCTCCCCGTCGGCACCTCCGCACGTGCAGCCGGCTCTTCGGGCCACGGAGCTTCCTCCTCGTCGTCATCGGCTGAAGTAAGCTACTTCTCTTCCCCTCACACCAAAAGAGAACTGAACTGTTTGGAGCCGGGGGCTAAGGAGCTTCCCCTCGGTTCCACGGCCGACTCCGGCCGCGTCTCTTCCCCTTGTCTGAGCCCCAGAGACTGTGTGAGGGCTTTCAGCCCGAAGAACGAACTTTATTCTGTGTTTATTCAGTCTGCTCCGTACCTTGTTTGCTGTGGTGAAAATAAAGGTCATTACCAACTGTTCCTGAGCACCTGTGTACTGCATTTGGGTCCATACCACACCCCTCTCAATTTCATTTGTTTTTTTCTACTTCATATGATGCCCATCATGTGAATAGAAGCATTCAGTTGCGTAAAATGCCTCTAGATGCCACAGGTGTGTAGTACAGCCATACATTCTTGCGTTTTCATGGCATCTCAGCATGCTTAACTGCCAACTCTGACAAATACACTGAGCTTGACTTCACCACACCCCAGACTTGGTTTTAGCTGCTGCAGCATTGGGTCAATCACACGTGGCATTAAAGGGAAACTTGTGTATTTTTGAACCTGGACCCTATTTTCACACGTTTTGTGTCCAAGTGACTATTGGAGACAACAGTTTTTGAAACTGGTTCAGTTGTGAGACCACTACCACTGCAGTGGCGAAACAGGCTCCAATGTGATCCCTACCGACAATTGCTCACCGTCAATTTACATCCATTAAAAGTGCTACAGAGAAATTAAACCGATTTTGCTGTTTGATTTCACGGATCTGGTCTGCTTGTAAGTGTGTGCAACCAGGTCTCACTCAAGGAGAAGTCTTGTTCTGAAATCTCTTAAACTTTTCCACATTGTCGAAATTGGCCAAGTATTTAGCGTGGTTTCTAAAAGATTCCATGCTCAGCTTTTAGATAACACAACAAACTCTTCCTGACACTTCTTCCCCCAATTCTTACGACCATTTCCACTACTGTCTTCCTGCAACAAATTACCTTACCTGAGATTTCAGAATGAGACCTCTCCTTAAGTGAGACTTGGTCAAAATAACAAACAGACACACTAAGAGTCAGGAAAAATGTTTCATTTTGCTGCAGGATCCTTTTCCTGGTGTTGTCAGACACTTCTAATAATAATCTGAGCCTGAACAAGAACAAGCACTTTTAGTGGATGTACATTGACAGTGCACAATTGCCCATAGGGATTACATTGTAGCCTGTTTTGTTGCTGCAGCTAGAGCAGTGTCTCTCAGTACAGGACCAATTTCAAAAAACGTTGTCTTCAATATTCACTTAGGCGAGAAAACATGGGAAGAAAGGATCCAAGTTGAAAAATACTGAAGTTTCCCTTTAAATCCAAGAATGCTTGCTGTGATTGGCTGCGAGCAAAACCATACAATCATACTTTTTTTTCTGGATCTGGGTACAAGAAGAATCAAATGCAGTAATTGTTTTACTGGAAAAGTTTCAGTACTACTTGGCACTGGTTTGTTTTGGTTGTTACCTTAAAGCTTTCAAGTACCAATGCACAGCCTCAGCTAAACATACTGATCTGTGGGGGAAACAGCAGTTTCATAGGCAGAAAGATATTTAGTCTTACATGTAAATCTTTTTTTTTTTACAAATTAGATATTAGTTTTTTTTACTCAAGTTGAACTGCAGTGACCTCCAACTCTCATTTGGGTTTCGAGGTCATATGTTTGAAATTGTTCTGTTTTTGACACCCTTAAAGGCATCACCACCGTCCTGACCATGACAACACTCAGCATCAGCGCTCGCCACTCCCTTCCCAAGGTGTCGTACGCCACTGCAATGGACTGGTTCATCGCTGTCTGTTTCGCCTTCGTCTTCTCTGCCCTCATTGAGTTTGCCGCCGTAAACTACTTCACCAACGCGCAGATCGAGCGGGCCAAAAAGAAGCCGGCCAAATGTCCCCCGGTGCCCCAAACCACGCCTGTCAAGGTCAAGGACACAGAGGAAGTGCTGCAGGTGATTTTTTCTTTCCCTCAAAGTGGCCGTGGCAAATAGTCTGATAGCACTTAACTTGAAGGAGCACTTACACAGCATGTCCCTTATTATGTGCTTACTGTATCTGGCCTTTAGCCTAGACTGTTGAACGGCCAGGAGTGGGCCTGCCTGAGGATCGTCAGCTGTGCTCCTGCTCATAAGAACTGAGAGGAGCTGAACTGTAGAGAAAACAGGAGGAATCTGATCCCAGGATATGAGTTTAGACTTCCATATATCACCAGAACCAGTCTGTATCTGGCTGTTAAATTGAACTGAGATGAAAGATTATGAAAGTTTTATCACCTTTAGCTCCACAAATCTGAACATAATGAATCCTAGGTTTCTGTTTTATAACTGAGAATGTAGCTCAGGTGGTTCCACGTCAATCAACAAAAAGAGCACTAGACTTTAAAGGAATACCTCACCCCCATCAACATGCATTTGTATATCAAATGCTCATCCCATGTTACACTGAATTTGAGTGGAAAACTTTTTTTCTTGCTTTCTTCTTCTTCTTCAAGTGAACAAAGAATAAAAGAAAATTGAGAGATTTCTTGATGAATTTAAGTCATAGGGGTCCGCATTAAACAACAGCAAAACTTAATCAAAACATCTGTTAACAAACTCTCACAAAACTCATGCAGTGTAATCCAATTTTACCCAGTTGTATGCTCTTCCAAGCCAGACTTAATTGACAAAAACAGTAATTTTATGTTGCTGAACATGGACGCTGCTGGTCTACCTCTGCCTCAATCAGTTAGTTTGTGTTTGTTTTGTTTGACTTTGGTGTTTTAAAGGGTTATTTTGGATTCACTAAAGTCACACAATAACAAACACACTACCAGTCGAGGCAGCAGTAGACCAACAGGACCCATGTTCAGTGAGGTAAAATTAGTTTTTTTCAGTGGAGTCTGGCTTTGAGGAGGGCATAGATAAGTCTCACTTTCAGTTCAGTCCCCAGTCAGAAAAGGCTGTCTGTTTGTGAAGTACTAAGCATATGATCGGATCAACAGGTGTATAGTTTTGCTGTTGTTAAATGCGGACCCCTATGACTTCAAGTCATCAAGAATTTTCTCCGCCTTAGAATTCTTTGTTCACTGTGGAGGCATGTAAAAAAAATATTTAAGAGTCCAACATAACACAGGGTGAGGAAATAACATACAAATGATGAGTTGGGGGATGAAGTATTTGTTAAATTAACTGGTGGTGACACACACAACCACTGCTTCTTTCACCTGATTACACAGATAATTGCTCTGTCAACCACGGCTCGCCATGTTGAAACAACTGCTTGTTAAATGTGGTAAATCAGGTGGACAATAAAATGGCACACTTAAAATATCCCATACATGTGTTACCCCAAAGATCAGCCTGGACTGATTAAGCTTTTATTCAGCCTTAAATTTAGCAATTGATTTGTCGACTCTGATTTAGAGAAGACAGAAAAATGTGTGAGAAAAAAAAGCAGGATCTGAAGCATTTTCACAGCACAGATTTTTATGGCCAAATGTGAGGTGTTTCTCAATCACGGTGTTTGCTGCGGAACCTTTATTTTGAAATCTTACATGAATAAATTGGCATAATCTCCTATTTCTGTCTCACTAGTTGAAACAAATTACATTGACACCATGGCAGCTGACATATGGATTGAATCAGAATTCATGAATATGCCATGAAGCTATTTTAGAGCTCAGAGTCAGATATGATGAATGTGTTACAAATCAGTGTCCATGTAAGTGTAGCAATGTATTTATGGTGCTGTTTAAACACTGTATTAAAGATGGGATGGGAAAAGAAAGAAGGAAGTGCATATTTCTTAGACTTCATGTTCTTCTAAAGAGATAACAGTGAATATATAGACCTACTGTTAACTGATCACTGAAGCTGACACAACCCAGCAATGCATATGTCAGTTTTACACTAACTACTTTAAGTTGCCCCCTCCAGTCCAAATCCCAGTGTGGCGTAATCATGCCTGAATGCAGTATAGTGACAACGGCACTTCAGTGGATTAGTAGGTTGCCACGGCAACGCAGCCCGGGTACATCTGTATAGGTTTCAGAAAGGCTCTGGCACTGGGGGAAAGAATTAATACTCTTTTCCTCGAGAGCGGGTCCTGTTGGCGCCAGGCAAAGGGCTTGGCACGAGGGGCAGGGTGTGTTGACGGTTCCAGCTCCTCAGCCCTTGACCTCCTCCATGATGAAAAGCAAACTCCGCTATCCACACACACACTTCCTCTGCTGCACGCGGGACACAATAACACTGGATCCTTTCAGTTTCAGGGGGGGTGGATTATTGCTGCAAATGCCTTAGTACCAGCATCACACTCTCCCTGCTTGAAAACATCAACTCTCAAAGGATAAGCTCCTTTGACGCTACACTGCATTACCGCCCCGATGAAGTGCTACCTACTTTCTGTCTTAAGCTTGTGTGAAATGAGTGAAATCCGCGGTAAGTGACATCTGTATTGCACACGCTCTATCGTCTGTTTCCAGATGAAGGCCATCTGTGTCAGGGGGATGTAATCAGATCAATATGACGAGGTTTACGATGCCCGGCCCGCTTCCCAGAGAGGAAAAAGCATGTGAGCTTTACCTTGCCTGCAAACTACTTCAAACGTGAGGCAGACAGGAGGAATGTGATTATTCACACTACAAATCCTCATACTGTTTCCCCCCATATGTGGGTCCACATTTTAACAAAACATGCTTTATTTATTTTATAACTCACTCAGAACAGAACTTCAACTTGATACAAACATTATTATCACGTATTAAATAGGCATATTTATCAGTTTGTTACATATTCTTGGCAGATATTTTAATATCTTTGACTTTAATTAAACAGGAGATAAATGCCTCTGAAACACCCTTCAGACCATGATGTCACACTCCAAACTTAGTCAAGTCGACAGCTCATTATGAATTAGGTGGACTATAATATAGACCCTGGCTGATACTGGATTTTGAGACAATATTAATATTTGACATGTTAAATATCTGATAACTTTATATTGACCAACATTCATTTCATACACATATAACACATAACATAAATAATAATTTATAAAAAGGATTCTTTAAATTTGCTAAATAAAGTGTGTTAACAAGATACTGAACAGGACACTTAACAATAGAAAAATAAACCTGCCAGTGCTCTTTTGTTGGCAAACTTTTGTAACAGTGTCAGTTCTGTAATGCAGCTGACTGTTCACTCAGCTCTACTCCGCTTAGTTACTGTTGCTATGCCTGTCAAGCTTTTCATTGTCCAACCTGAATGCCGGAGTAAATGTTGTCATTGTACGTCACTGTAAGCCACAGATATGTTAATTTTGTACATCTCATATGTTGCAGAAATGTTGAAGCTTTGCGTTTCTTTACATTTCAATTTTCAATTTTATGTTGTGACAATACTGTGCTGTGATTATGTTTAAACATAACACCTGGTTAGGATTAGAAAAATAGGTCATGTTATGGCCTAAAATACCCACTTTTGTCACTACTAACACAGCTGGAAATGTCCCGAACTCTTGTTAAAAATTCTCACTTTTGTTGGTCTTGAACAGGGGTTTGCTGTTGTCTGCTGGTTGGCAGCTGTCTTGTCTTGGTGTCATGCCACCCAATCTCCCATCCTCCCCCTGATGCGAATTAAATCTCATATGCATGTAATCTGAACTATGTCATAAGTATGAAACGTACAAATGTAACATATCCTTTAATTGCAGAAACATACGATGCCAACATTTTCTTCTAGTGACTGGGCTGCATTCCCACAGAGCACATATGCAGCTCTGGCACATCTATGACATACCATTCATAGTAATTTTATAAAACAATGCGTTCATCAAAGAGAAAGCTGTTAACATTGGCTTCAACTCGGAAATAGCAGCATTCATGACCAGTGTCCACATTGTGGGGAAATATTACTGCTACCATGAACCCCCAACTCCCTCACATTCAAACTGTTAACTTACTAAATGTAGTTTGTTAATGATGCGCTAACCCTTGATACAGGGTACTATAGGTAATAAAGCTAATTAGCTAGACATAGACTGAATCACAGTGTTTGTTTATAATAAGGTTGAGCAGAATACTCGGATTAAACAAGTACAGATAATGTCCTTCTTACAAATGCGAGTACCAAACAAGTAAAATGTATCAGTATCTGTACTTGTGATAAAGGGAAACACTCATTTGGGTAACTGTGTTTAATCTCTTTCCCTAGTGATCAAATCGATATGAAGCTTAATTCTGAGACTGTTCTACAAATAGTTTTCTAATAAGTATGCAGCAACTTATAATCAACCCATATCAATTTCGGGCTTAAAATAACAACTTCACACATCTGAGTACAGATCCCGATAATTTTGTAAATTAAACAGATACAGACACAGGTACAGATAATCATGTACTTGCTCATCCCTAGTTTATAATAACTTCCAGGTAGAAATTCCCTGCATCACGTGTATAAAAGGAAATGGTTCTGAGTAAACGCTGCCCAGACTGGTTAGTTTATAGCCACCAAAAAAAATCCCACCTAAAAATTCACTATCAATTTAATGGTATGCTCTATTAAGGATATTCTAACCACTTTACCTCGCTGTCCAGGGGCATAAATATAATAATAATGATAATAATAATACTACTACTACTACTACTAATAATAATAATACATTTTATTTAAAAAGGTGGCTTTCAAAACACCCAAGGTCACTGTACAGAGCATAAAATAACATACAGAGCAACACACACACACACACACACACACACACACACACACACAGGCACCCTTTTCATACATGTATATATACATATATGAAAAGGGTGCCATGTTTATTTTATGTATGCCCCCAAAAGGGCAAACCCAACTGCATCATGGTTTTCTTTTTCTCTTCCTTTTTTATTCTTTTTAAATAGTCAGTAGCTATCTAAAACAAAATTATGCACTTTTTCTAAGTGAACTATAAAATCTATTTATGTACCATAAAAAACTATTCAATTAAATGATTCTTTTCCTACTTACTTTGACAACACATGGACAATAGCATGCATTAGGACCCATCAAAATAGTGTACACTGGGGCTCATCGTAACTTCCTGCCACTGTTGCTGTCGCCTTGTCCAATAGGAAACTGAAACCGTTATCTCAAAGCCACCAGACTCCACTAACAAAAACAGTAATTTTACTTTGCAGAACACAGGAGTTGCAGGTCTTCCTGCTGCCTCGACTGGTTAGCGTGTAAGGTGAAGTAGAGAAAATATTCCAAATATAATGTACATTTAAACTGATATTTATTCAGTGCACCCATCCACTGCAGTACATTGCTTAGCTTTCATGTTCGTAGATTTGGTTTGTCAAAGATGCTAGCAAAGCAACACAATACATAAAATAACCACAACAGAAACATCAGATAGGTTGGACCACCATGTTCTAATAAATATCTTTAAACATTAGTTACAGCTGAAAATGGCAACAGAAATAAACAAATTTGCTGATTTGACTTATGTCTGCAGTTGAAATCAATTGCCAGTTGTCTACCCAGAAGTGACTGTTGTTAATGGTGCAACGTCATGGTGATTCACTCTATACTGATTACTGTAGCCCCATGCATGCACACCAATTACATGTTGTGTTCATTCCAAAGCTTTACAGATCTGCTGTGCCTAGTTACAGTTGCCAAACTGAGCAGTCAGTTTCTTACTTATTGGCCAACATATGTTCCAATACCAATACAGCCGTGATTAGCTGAAATGGCCGATAATATTGGCTGGAGGGTTAATTGATCAGGTTCTACTGTTGAACATTCACACCCCAGTTGTTAATGAGCTTAAACACAAGGAACACTTTTTTAAATACCAATATCTGTAAACTTCTACATCAGTGCACCTCCAATACACAGATAATTTATTGTTGTTTTTTTCCTCTGTCTCTGCAGAATCCTGATAGCAATGGTAACCTGAGAAAACGGATGAATTATATCTCCCACCAAGAGTCCAGCAGTCACCAGAGAGCTCAGTCCACCACCAACATCTCAGGAGTGGGCAGAGCGAGACCGCTGCGACCTCTAGCCAGCGGAGCCAACGGCAGCTCGTCCACCCTGTCCCGCTCCAGCCCCAAGTCTGAGAGCCTCCTCAGCGTGGCCTCATCTTCTGCCCAGCTGGTGAAGAGTACGCCCCAGGCTGCTGCTTCCACACCAGACGTGATGGCGGGGACGCCGTGCAAGCAGAACGCCAGCTCCTCGTCTCTGCAGCATCTGCTGGGGCCCAAGCTGGAACGCATCCAGATGATGGGGAACAAACTGGAGCTAAAGCAGACGCCGTGCTCCCAGCCCACCACTGCTGGTATGGGCGGAACCAGCAAAATTGACAAGTATGCACGGATCCTGTTCCCAGTGTCTTTCGGGGCTTTTAATATGGTCTACTGGGTGGTTTACTTATCAAAGGACACGATGGTGGATAAAGGTGGCTAGACTTTGCTCTGGCAACGAGAGCAAAGATCTATTTCTTTCAACAGATGGAAAGCAAATATGGATTATGGGAGTTTGCAAACAATAAGAGGAAACTATTGTTCTTGCCAAACAGATAAACAAAATGTGCTCGCCAAGCACTTCCGTATCCTGGAGAGCACATTTATTCGTTTCTTCCTAAGGTCCTCGAAGAGCAAGCATGGGAACAAATCAACCAAATTAGAAATATCTGACTCAACATAAGAAAGAACACCTGCACACTGGAATATGCTACTGTCCTCTTTATATCGTGCTACGTCTGACTGTAAAGGTCTGCATCATTGGCTTCAACTGCCTCATGATCCCTTTTGGCCTGCAGTCAAGATAAAGCATTGGGATTTTTTCATTTTCCTATTTTTGTACCCTGCACCTGGCAAGAAGTTCAGATGTATACACCACCGTCCTCAAATGAACTACACCTACACTATGTAAATATATGAATTTAATAGGATAAACTGATTTATATTTAATGAATACAGTGTACTTTCATTTGAATAATAAGACTTGTTGCTTTGGTGCCAGCAGGCTAGATGATGCAAAGTTGAATTACCTGAGAAAACAAATGGACTCTGGCAGTAGTGGTGTTCTTGGATTTTCACTTTAGACAAAAAAGCATTATTTCCTGAATACAGGCCAGATAACTAAACAACATAGATAGGTTTTGATCAGAATCAAAGTCCTCAAGCCAGGCTGAGTGGAGCTTTGGCTGGGACTACATCAGCCCTGAAAAGCCTCTCTTGTACAGTACCTACTTGCAAAGCATCTTTCTTATACAAGATGGATTTACTAATCTGGAAATACTGAAATACTGAAGATGAAATTTGGGGATCAGTCGAGTAGAAAGCAGTAAAGACAAGTTATTAATTCATGTAACAGTAGGATTTAAGCTTCTTTCCAGCCACAATGGGTTGCCAAATAGTAGACAAAGATTGTGCAAGTGATTAAAATACAGTCCTAGCATGAGGGAACAGAAACGAAAGCTATTCGCCAGCAGGTCACTGCAGCAATAAAATAGTGAGTTGGTTGTTTGTTTAGGGACATTTTGGCATGTACAAAGAGGAATGTGACCGAATGGTTCAACAACTGCTCCAGGGGAGAGACTCAGGAGCTCACTGCTGTCATCCGCTGTCTTAAATTGTGTCTAACAGATGTGACCTGCTTTAGGTGTTTCTATACCCTTTCAGTTTGAACACGTATTACATTATTTCACCGCATTTCACGGTGTTAATCTTGGGAAATGTTTCATGTAAGTGGATAAGGTCTGTGGAGCAGAGCCTAAACAGTGTTGTTATCAAAGCTGCAGTGGAGCTGAAACACGCCACATTTTTAAGGTTGAAAAAAAAAGGAAAGGACAGTAAAGTAGAACAATTTTTCAATTATTCATTCAGCTACTGTTAATTGTGGCAGTTCCAGTCAGGGTAATGGGATTTACTGTAGTCACACTACATTACCAGCAAGAAAAACCCCTAATAGAAGTCTAAGTGCAGCACTGCCTCAACCCTGCTCTTTCTGTTTAGGGGTAGGGTTAGGGTTGTTTATCATGTCATTTTTGATTTTTTTTTTTTTTTTTCATTTTTTCATTTTTGCTGAGTGTTAGATGGTTGATACCACTTGTATTGGCTTAGCTTAGGAATAAGACTGGAAATGGGGGAAAGTGGTAGCCTTAATGGGTCTAAAGGTAACAAAATCCCAACCTGGTCACACAGACATATGTGAAATGACCACATCCTCTTAACAACGCGTGGTTGTGGTAGACACACCAATTCCCAACATCATGCAATGGGCGGTGGTTGATGTTACAACCCAATACGTACTGTAAAGAACAAAAAAATCTGTGTACGGAGGCGGTCGGGTGGTTGATGGGTTAAACAAACAAGGGACTTTCACCCAAGAGGATTGTGTCCTGTGTGAAACCAAAAGTCAATGTGAGTTATTTTAACTTAACGGACTTAGGCACTTTACATAGTTATGTAACGTCCCATACGTAGCTAACAAATGTACTTCTTTTAATGGAATCCACAGCCTTTTTCGAAACTTCACCAAGCAGCTTTGGTGCCTAAACCCAACTGTACCACCACCTTGCAGTGGTGTAAGAAAGTTATGACGGACCCTAGTGTGCGCTATCATGCACGTATTGTCTTGGAACAAATAGAGGCTTGACATTAGACAACATCAACATACATATTACCCAGCATTCATCATTGCATATCTGACAAAAATACCACTGTAAGTAAGAAATCAATCACTTAACTGAATAGTTTTTTATAGTATATTTTATAGCCCGTATAGAAAAAGCATATAATTTTGATTTAGATAGCTACTGACTATTTCAGAAAATAAAAAGATTTCTATTTTTTATTTCTATTATTTTTCAATTTTATGTCTATTTTTACGCTCCTGCCAACTTGTAATTTAAAACATTACTTGCTGCCACCGTATAATGTGGTGTTAAGAGGTTGTGGTCATTTCACGTATTTCTGTGAAATCTGGTTGCAAAATCTGTCTACCAGCATCGTAAAGCTCACTAACTTCTCTAAGTAGACTCCAGGAAGCCAGCTAGCAGGCCTGTTTCCAGTCTGTATGCTAAGCTAAGCTAACTGGCTTCTTGCTGTAGCTTCATCTTCAGGGTACAGACATGAGAGTGGTATCAATCTTTTCATCTAACACTTAGCAGGAAAGCGAATCAGCATATTTCCCCAACATGTCGAACTTTTTGTTTAACAGCATTTTTAACTAGCTCTATAGCTCGCTCTGTTGGTTGGTCGGTCAGTCCATGAAAATTTCCCCACCCTTTGGCACCCAAGGGTTTTGCCCTAAGAGGCTGAAATTTAGCATTGTGTTCAAGCGTGTTTGCGTGATGGGAGTGGTCTACAGCAAAAATAATTTGTATATGGATTTACAGAACCAAGATGTTGTGGAAAGACTGGTCATCATGAGCCAAAGCACAGCTGATTAATTGTTTGTGCCAACTGGCAAAAAGTGGTAATGTGTGAGTGTATGTGTGTATGTGGTCACGGGTGTTGGAAATTTGTGCTTTTTAAAAATCCTATTGATCTCTGTGGACACAAAATACATCACATTTTTACTTGTCCTCCAGGTAATGTAGAAATAGCCCAGAAAACCTAGAACCGTATTGAAAATGGCCAAAAAGTCACTGAAAATAGCCTCCTGCGTGATCAGGACCGTGTGCAGTTTCGCACTTGGGTGACCCTCAGGGGTAATGAAAGAGACTGCTGATAATTGAATCTTTGAATGTGTGAAGGGCATCATTATCTAAATATCACAAACATGACGTCAGGACACCGTCCTCTCTGCTGTGTCTTGTTCTGTGTCACTGACTGGTAGAGGTGAAGCAGGGGATTTATTGTCATTGTGTCCGTCCTCTGGACAAAGTGACATATTCAGTGATTACCTGCTGTGTGTAAGTGCAAAGACGACTTCAACAGATGTATGTTACATATAAAGTTCTTTGTACATTAATCAGGAACAGAGGTCCTGAAACATCTGGTTAGAAGATAATTAACACGATATTGTCCTCAGTATGTTTTGATAAAGGAATCACAAAAGTCTTGCTTGACTGATAGAGTGTTTTTCCTCATGGCCTAATTTATTATTCACTGGAGGTTGTGTAAAAGTTGAAGGTTAAAGAGTCGGTGGATGAGCTCAGCTCTACTGTACACCTCTGCAGACAGAGATGTCATATGGACAGGGCGCGTGTGGGGATTCATGATGCAGCGGGTGCCTGGTTCCTTGCTCTAATAGCCACATCATCCATGCAGTCATGGTTGTTGGCCCTCGTCGATTGGTTAGTCTAACAGGAGTTATGATGCAGCCACAGTGGCGACAAACACGCAGGCTGATGGACAGATCAAGATGCCCGCCGCCACTCACCTCTCCTAAACGCAGTCATGTGTGAAATTGATTTTGCCGTTATTACCTCCCTGTTGGCCTCACTCCCCCTCGCTCTCTCCCTCTGTCTCTCACAACAGTGTACAAAATACATCTCATCATAAAAAACACAGAACATCCATGTGCTAATGAGGACCCTGTCAACAACAGATTGATGTTCAGTGTTTATGTGGCGCGATTCTGCGCCTCTAAATGTGCGCATGATTGATGGAGCTGCCAACGCCAGGTTGTGGGTTTTCTTTTTTTCTTGACAAACATGCTGTTCTAGATGACAGACAGATAGTTAAAGATGCTCCACACGCTCACGCTGCCATTTTGAAAGCTGACAAGTTGCACGTTTGTGGAAAAGTTCAACCGCATCCTGGGATCAAGCTCTCAATTAATCATTGTCATCTCAGCTGTTTAAATAGTTCAATGGCATCAAAATAGCTTTTTCACAAGCTACAGAGTGCAGATGGCTGGGTAAAATGGGGCATTCATTGTAGTTTTAGAGCACTTTGGAAGTAAATTGTGGCGTAACGCTCCCTCTAGTGGCTCAACTGACCCCTTTTTTTATTTTCAACACAATCCTATTTGAGGACGTGCTCTTCTATTCATTTTGAGCAGGCAGGAGTTGAATGGCACAGTGGAAAAAGCAATCCAGCTTATTGCCAGTCAGGTTTATTAATTAACATGACGACGAGAGTGTAATTCAGCATCTGCTTGTCTTGTATGGATGACTGGTCACACAACTGTTGATTTTCACTGAGGACTGAGGCACTGAAAAAAGAACATTACAGGCTCAGGACACTATTACATTTGGGATTCTACTGCTCATGACTGGCTCCAAATTATAACAGTGAACCGACAATAAAGCACAGAATGGGAGTCTTTCATTAACGTCATTGATCACTGACCCTACTGACTTCACATGAGCTAGTTAAACTGGCGGAAGTGTGTTCAGAATTTTGAAACAGACCACTAAACTAACCTTTTTTTTGCTTCTTTTATTAGAGGCCCAAAAGTGTGTTTCACTTTGTTTAAGTCCAGTGTTTTGTGCTGACGAAGCAAGGCTGCCTTTATGTTATGTCTTTAATTCATATGGGACTTAAAGACACAAAACGTACTGGCTGTAAGGGTGATCGCACTCACCTTGTTTTATATAAAAATATACAGTTTATCCTCATAACAGAGTGACTTTGAAACTTGTATATTTTTATGCACAGTGGCAAGAGAGCATTTTGAATATCATGAAATAATGTAAATGTGATCAAGACAGTGATATAGTGTAATAATGTGCCCATTTCCAGTCAGTACAGTACTTGTTCAAAGTGGGAAAAAATGATCATTAAGAAGCAGTGTGTAAGATTTAAGGGGGGTTTAGTGGCATCTAGCAGTGAGGATTGCTGATTGCAACCATCTGAAACTTCTCCTGGTTAGAATGCCTTCAGTGTTCATTGTTGAGGAGGTTTTTTAAGCGGGAGCTCAGTTATCTGCAGAGGTGTCTTACTCTCCCAACCTCTCTTTTTATATCTTTGTCTTAGTCAAGCATGGCCACAGAGGAAGGTATCAACCTGAAACATTATGTACAGAGTCAAACTGAGTGTAAAATTAAGTCCTTGATGTCAGAGATGAGATCTGTTCACACTCTTAATGGCACAAACAAGAAATTTGGGAAAATTGTGTGATCACACTGCGCAGAGCATTTCAGTTCTAACATCCTGAGTGGCATGAACCACTAGAGGGCGCAACATACTGTGATTTCCTTATCCAAATGACTTCAGATGATCACAATCAGATGGCTCTCAGCACAATGTGTTAATACAGGCTGATTTTGCAGATAGGTTAATGTGTAATTTCCTTGTTTTAGGGTGAAAGATCTATAGATGGTATTTTATTGTTTTAGGCTTGTGCTCTGAGAGTGGGGGATTCACGGGCTCAAGCAACATGAGGAATGGTTTCATTTCACCAGCCACTCTCAAGAGATTAGCACAGTAACAATGTAGGTCTCCCCTCCATATTATTATTCTCATCACTCATCTGTCTTCAGAGATGAGAATCCTTCAGGCTAAATTTCGCCCGTTAGAGAGAGAGGGGGTCACTGATGTAGGGTGAGTATCTGGGATTTCATGATGTAAACACAGAAGCGTTAGACAGGAAAAGGCCTCAACTTTATTCCCAAATTTGATCATATTTTTTATGTACTGTATTTTGGTGTTTTGGGCTCAGTCCAGTGTCTTATAACCTATTTGGGCTCCAGCTAAGAGACATACCGGGGTGTATTTTGGTTATGTTTTGACTACAATTTTGCAATTAAGGATTCATCCCAATCCTACTGTTACTTGTTGTGTCTGATACTTTATGCGTTACATGTAAAAAAATATTTGGAGGCATTACCTAAAGTTCCCATTAATCTTTTTTTAACATTCTTTTTGACACACTTTTCATGCAGCTTGTGTATCTGAATGGTTTGACGTGTAATAAGACCTCACTTAACCCAGTTTTTGGAATGCCATAGGCCAAGATAATTAATGTGTAGGCCCTTGGTAGTTAATGGGATAATACATTCTAATTTGTATTACACTCTCTAGCACATGTGCAAATCATTTTGGGGGTTAATGAACTTACCAGTGAAGCAGGACGACATGATTCCCATTGTTTGTCGTAGTGTCACGAAATTTACTTACATAACCTGTAGGTGCATGTTTGCACTGGTGACACAGAACAATGATTTGTGGCATTGTGATTTTTATGAATCCCTCAACAATATGACTCAATAGTAGGAGCACCAATTACAGCAATATGTAGAGTATTAGATAAGCCACACAAAGACAGCAATAATGTAAACAAGTGCATAGAACACAACATACAGTGTGTACACAACCTTAACTTGCTTCCTTACATAAACTAAACTGCACCAAAGGACTCATTACAATGCTTTTTCATTATGTAAGGATTTAAGATAAACACTTTAATTGATTCAACTCATAATCAAACACTAACAGACCCTCGAGCTGTAATAATATTTGAAAAGAAGTGCAGAACTTTGAATGCACAGGTTTGCTGGTGATTTTCTGCAACGTTGCCTGAATGAAACAGACTTGTGACAATTAAAATTGTGTATTGTGTAACTTCGTATTGATGCCACGTTGAATTTATCTAAAGGGTGACAACAAACTATGGTACTAACTGTACATCGTTTCAACTTGAATTGTTTGTCCTCTCAAGTTGTTGAAGTCAATATGCTGATAAAAGTATTTTTTGAACTAATGTTTCATTTATTAGTCCTTATCCAATGCTCTGTTTTGAGGAAACATGATTAAACATGTTAGACAAATCCCTGCCTTACGTTGTAAATTCATTTGGTAAGAAATATACTGCTGAACAGTCGACTATATGACACAACCAGGAGACATAGACCATTTGTGTGTAGTCTATGTCAAATTGCTGTTGTGTCAGTCTGTTGATGGATTAGTTAAGATCACAATTGCACTGGTGGACGTTTACCATGTGTATGACAATCTTAGACAAGCAGTGTTCATTTTTTTGCCACTTGGGGGCAGCAGAACAACCTAAACACAACCTCACCTTATAATGTTATATGGCAAAAGTGGAGCAACATAAGCATTCATGTGTTTGTTGAACTGGTAAATGTATGTCCAATATTCATTCATCTTTTAACCTCTGTGTTGGTCTCCACCAATGCTAAATGCTCCACCAGCCAGTCACTAACTTTGTCTATCTGGTGTTTGGTGCAAAGCATCTAGCCCACAGTAAGCTTGTTGTCAAAAGTCAATGTCAGTGCTAACATTTATGGTTTGTTCATTGATTGAACTTGTGAACAATAAGTGAAAATGACAGTTCAATTTGTGTATTAAGAGAACACCGCTGGAAGGGCAATGGCAACATGGACGCCACTATAGGCATCTAGAAGACACTGAAGCTAACAATTTAGCAAGCTAGCCAGTGGATAACATAGGCTACCGCAGGAAAAGCAAAGTTATAATGACAGTACAGTACTGTATTTTCCTAAGACTGTTAGCCTATATAATTACGAAGAAAAACTCTATATGACCAAAATCAAAATATATCACTGAAGAGATGAAGTTTCATGGCCTCAGTCATTTCTAAAAATGTGTGAAGAAATGTGATTGATGCATATTAGAGCTAAGCTATGTCAGCTGCTACAGAAAATTAATTTGTGGTTATGTTACATTGGGTAGAAGGTTATCTGCAACAATTTCATTACACACTACAAAATTCTATGACTTTTCATAACCGATTAACCCTTTCTAAACACAACGAAACACACTTTCACGAATACAGTAAACACGACCGCATTTGAGGGCAGCCTTCTTCTCTGAGGTTTCATTACTAGGCCAGCATAGTGATGTGACAAATTGTTTATATACATTTATTGATTTGTTTTTAAAATTGACACTTGAGCTAGTGTCACATCATATCATCTCTGAGAAACTCTTTTTCAGTTAGCTTGACAGAAATACAGCACTAAATATTCACCATGTAAATCTCTCGTCTGCTGCTTTCACAAGTTTGTCAGCAGAGAAGAAGCAATGCTGTATGTTAATGTGCCAGCAATATAACTGAAACAGCTGGAAGCTCCGTGTTATGATATAGTGATTACATTAAACTATTTGCTGGCCAAGAACGTCGGATAAGCTGCTTGGTACATTTAGCTAAAAGCATGCCAGCAAGATAGAGGGCTAATCTGATAAGCAGATGTTTACTGAGTTAACAGGAAATACATTTTAAAAAATTGATTGCCTGACTCAGGTCTTGTTAACGTTAACATGGGAGGTAGCACTGGGCTTGAGCCCGCGAGCAAGATATATTCTGAAAGGTTGGACATTAAAGGGGCTATGTATGTAAAATATCATTTTACACAACCAACATGGCCACTGACAATTTAGAGGCCTTTTTACTGTTCTTCAGTGTTAGAGTTTATCAGCTGTGGTCTAAACAATAACAGTTTCCTTTAGTATCAAGATGTTCAAAATAGAGGTAAAAAAAATGTCACTACAAACCTCTAAAGTGGTTAACAAGATCAGCAGATGAGACAAAGCTGAAAGCCTCTCCTTCCCCATCCCTTCCCTGTGTCCATGGACAAGAGCAGCTGGTAGGTTAGCCTGCCAGTTTTGTGTCACTGCTCATCACATGTGAAGCTGGTGACTACTGTTGGCATCCCGCCGGTAAAAACTGAGGGAAAAAAGAAAACTGCATAATGAGAAACCATGCTTTAATATCTGTCTCTTGACAAATGGTTATGTTAATTATAGATCTACTTACAGGGGCAATAAATACTAGACTCAAAATGCAGTTGCATCACTTTCTCCACTGTTTGATTCAGACCATTAAAGCTGCACTAATTAATATACATATACTGTATATAAAATTGACAACTATGTCAATCAATCAATCAATCAATCAACCTTTTTATTTAGACTCCAGGTCCATTAAAAAAGACAGACAAACATACCAGTGTTTCCACATAGCAGATTGGTATCGTACTGTACTGAGGACAGGGTTAGTCAACATCATTATAATGGCATTACAAGAACTGTTAAGTCGACATATACATTTGAATATCAGTCGTCTCAAAAGAGCATGAAATGTGATAACTTGTACTTTACAAAAAAGTTCACTTGCACTATACCATCTTGGTTTCCCAAGCAAAATTCGCAGACAATCATTATACGCAACCTGAAGTTTGCAGATGTTGGCCTTTTTAAACTTAACCTCAAGGACGCAGTATAAAAAGGGGTGCAGTAAGCCCTGAAAAGACTCACTTTAACCTTCTCTGAACACCAGGAAAATCTTCTGGTCAACAAATTTGCCTGCATATATAAAATACAACGCTGTCTATTCATATCATCATCATCCGTCATATCATCAGTGATGATGTGTCCCAGATATTTAGTTTTAGAGCAAGCAGGGAGCACTTGTCCTGACAGGTAAAAAGATGGAAAAGTGAGGTCCTTATCCCCTTTTACTCTGCAAATGTATGTATGTAATGTACTGAAGAGGAGAACTGTTAAGACTGCAGTCTCCCTCAGCTCACAGCGTTTTAGCTTCCTTCAGCCTATTGTTTTGGCACACAACTTTACTGTTTTGGTTCACTCTGACTCCTCTAACTAACTTATGGCAGCAGTTCTTAGTGCAAAATCTCTAAACCCACTGGTCTTTACCTGCTACACACCAAACAGCAGACAGACACAGTTAGTGACTAGCTGGAGAATATAGTGGAGCATTTAGCATTTAGCATTGGAGGAGACCAAAACAGAGATAAAAGGAGAATGAATACTGGACATACATTTGCCAGTTCAACAGACACACAAATGTTAATGTTGCTCCTTGTCTGCTAAATGTGTAGCCTAGCACGTTAGCCATGTCATCTTTATAAGGTTATAGTATAGTATAATAATATTGTGTTTAGGTTGTTCTGCTGCCCCCAAGTGGAAAAAAATAAATCTCTGGAGTGCTCTTAAAAATGATACTTAAAACCTGGGAATGAGTTACCATTTTAGCACTCCCGATTCCCTCATCTTAAAGTCAGTGAGTTTTTGCAACATTTCACTCCACAGTCAACGAATACTGGCACTTGGGCAGTGACTTCCAGCGTTAGACGCTGACGAAAAAAGCCATCCTTTCACGTCGGCATGATACGTGGCCGGTGTTTATCGGACAACAACCATAGTTAAGGGAGCGAAAAGTCCAAATAGGCTGGAGGATGTGGATGGGTCCAACAACCACCAACTTTCACCTGGTAGACCAATGTTTGCTTCCCGTTTGAATATAAAGCCAAACCCACTTCTTATTTCCTAAACCCAATCATATGCATTTGCTGCCTTAACCCAAGAACGTGTGTGTGTGTTGCTAAACGTAACCACATGTGTTTGTTGTTGAAGGAAAAAAACCTCAATTTGCAGTGTTGTACCAATGTGGTGTGATTATTTTGAAAGACACTGTACACAAGTGTATTTTGAAAACAGACAATGCGTGTAACAGGCTGGAGTTGACATTGCGTCCCAGAACGTTAACAACCAACTCACCCAGGGTACCTTGACTGTCATATGTCGACGTGGAAGGTCCATGACCAAACGTCCATATGTGACAAGGTCGGAGTGAGAACGTGTTGTTTTTTGAATGGGATTTTGGCTAGATGCTTAATAAAAACCTTGTGCTGAACACAAACTTAAGAGACTTTCATGTTTTGTTCTACAACAAACATGGATTTTAAAGCCTTTTTCTGTGTCTTAAAAATGCTAATAAGAACGGGCCGAAGAATTGGGCCGAACGTGGCTGTACAGTCTTGTTGTGATGGAGATGTTAAGTCATGCATCCATGGTGTAGTTCATTTATGGCCTAACTAGCCTTTAACTTCTGGCATCTGCATTAGTCTTCAATAATCATGAGAGTGATGTTCATTTGTGAGAATTATCTTGATGAACAAAACATGTAAGTATCATAAACCTTTATTATCCACATAGCTTTTTTCTGCAGTAATCCAAAATCCAGTGAAAAAAATCCTATAGGCTCTTTGACAAAGATTGTCGTGCTCATGGTAAATGGAGAGGTGCATTTAGCGGCTACAGAGTCAGATATTTCCATCAGGAGAAGATGAAAACCAAAACAGAGCTAAGGGGGAGTGAATGTTTGACTCACATTCATCAGGCGGACAGAAATACAGCTAAGTGAACGTTAATAAATGTCTTCATTGGCATTCATTAGTTGTTGTTGTTGCTAACACATTAGCAACAATAAAACTTTACAGAGTGATAATATGTAGCCTACATTTTTTGTGTTTACAGCTTGTTCGCCCACCCCAAGAGGCAAATAAATCTATTTTGGTTGCTTCAAGTGAACTTTTCACAATGTTGATGAATGAGTAAGATACAGCCCAAAACAGGTGAAAATGTTACCCTTTGCATCTTTAATGTCCTAGTCTGTCCAATTTAAATGGCAGTGAGTTTGAATAATTTGTTTAAAAATTGATGCAGTCTTAGATGCTTTTATTTGAACCTTATAGCTGGAGCATTTAGCTTTTTTGTTAAAGTATGAATATGTTTGTATTTTGAAATCATACAGTCAAGTGATTTTCACAGGAGCTCATATACATAATGATATGCAGATGCAGATGGTTTCTCTACCAGCACAGATGTGGAAACTAAACAGTTAGAAACTGACTGTCCTTGTCTGTCTGATCGCCTTTCATACTATTTACTACAAAACATAACATCTGTATGCAAATACATATGTGTTTTCTTGTTGAGAGAAATTGAAGTGGACCCGTGAAAGCAGTGATTAAGATCTGGTAAATAATAATCATACCCCATAAGTTGGGATTCTTAAATAATGGAAATATCGCTCACTGATAAATAGCACATAGCATAATTACAGTGTAAAACACTGATAGGTTTTTTTTCCTTTTCAGCATTTTATATTAAAAGTTTTATACACAGTATTTGCTTGTTTTAATTTTAACCATTTAATGATGATAAGGGATATACAAATACAAATTAATATTCATAAGACACTAATCATTCTTTTTTATTGCATTAGAGAGAGAAAAACAATTATACAGCTGACAGATAGAAATGTGAGAAGCTGCAAAGAGCAAAAAGGCATCAATAAGGATGTCACAGGTGGCATATAATGAAGAACTGATCCCCCCAGAATGAAATCAGAGATGGATGATGAAGACCACACACACAAAACATTAAGATTTTCTTGATTAAAAAACACTTATCCTGGGAATTTACTCACTGGTATAGAAGTGCAGAATAAAATGAAAGAGTATTAAACCTTCTGTGCCATCTAGTGGCTGTTTGGATTTTCCAGCAGCAACTAGAAGTATCCACAGTGCACCTCTGTACTGATGGACTGAACCACGCAGCAGACAACTTCACCTTGCATACTATTACTACTACTACTATTTCTACTATTACTAATCATCATTCGTCAACATCATCAAAGTCATGAGTCCCCCAGTTCACTCCCAAATTATTCTTTGAATATTTTATAAAGAAAAAGGTCAAAATATTTATTTATATTCACAAAGGTAAGGTTTCATGTACGCAATAATATTGACACCCAGGCCTAGTTCTTTATTAATTTATTTTTTATAGGACTAAAGGTAGACAAATTTGGTTTATTGAGTACATGTTAAAACACTGGAAAAAACCTTTCCCAGTGTGTGCAAGTTTTTAACTGTAAAGCTACTTTCCCACAGGACAGAACACCCAGTAACATCTGGCTTTTGTCTTTGTGGGAAAGGTTACAATCAGTACTCATTTCCAGGACAAATGACTCTGCAGTAGTCACGGGTATTTATCGGCTACAGCTCCAATCGGCATTGATGGAAACATGACACCTGGATGGACACGCTAATTTTTCCCCCGTTTCTGGCGCAATGCTATGTCAGCTCTGTCGATAGCTTCCCCAACTCTTTGAGCCTTCTTATAACGAGTATTGACCTGCAGCTTGAGTGATCTAATCAGAATCGTACAGCGCTAAACACAGTTGTAAACAACCATCAAGACGCATTGTGATCCGATCATTTACACCGTTGGCCGAGGTGGTCTGGGGAACATTTGACCGCATATCTTTGTTAGTTCAAACTCTAATGCATCCTAATGCAAACCTGGCAGGGACTATGGTGGTTGTTTCAGTAACAGCATGCTAATGCTGTATAACTTACCCATTTTATGATGAGTTGAATGAAGTGTTACATGACCATCCATCGTTTTGCCCTATGGAAGCAGATGTGTTGAAAGCTGCTGAAAGCAATATCAACTGCTAACGTGACTAGTGAGCATGGTAGTGAGAATGTGGACTACATAACACCCTTTGACAGAACACAAGTGGTCAGCTAGATATGCATGATAGACACAGGTGTGAACGGTGATGTGTCTCTGCTGTCCGCTTGTGTTAAAATCGCCACAACGCATGTTAGTACCAGGTGTAAACAGGCCCTTTGTCATCTCAGCAAAAGATTCTGTCCATCTCCACTAGCAGCTCAAGAACATCATTCCAAATTGGACTGTTACTTTCTACTGTTTACTAAGCTGTTTTTCATCATGTTTGTGACATTGAATTTGGCACACTTTTTCCTGTGTTTAAGAAAACCCACATATACCCGCTAATTTTGATAGAAAAGTGTAATAGAAAACTGGACTTTTCATAAATAATAAAGGGGATATTACTTCAGTGTCCTCATTGTTACGCATCATCTGAACTACAGTCCTGTTCATAACATTAGATTTCTAAATTCTTAAGTTTACATGAATTTTACTCATGCAAACGTCTGATCAGGAAGAGACAGACAGAGAGTACATTTTTAAACTGCCACAATTTCAGGCTTATTCCACAGTATATTTTTGTTGAAGGATGAATCCTTATGCACTGTGGTACGTCTTACAACAGGAATATACTTCTGTCATTTTGGTCAACTGAAAGATGCGCTGGCACTCATCTTTTAACACCATTCATAAAGGAAAAAAACTGTGCACACCTATTCTTGTAAACATGCCAAACAATCATGCTTCGTCAGCTTTGTACTGTTTTAATGGCACAATATAAAACTGCCCACTACAGGTCCCAGATCTAAAATCCCTGTAATTTCTGTGTTTGTCTCTCTCTTCTGTATCGTGACTGATACTGAGCTGTTGTTCAGCATGTGACCGTGTGCAGCAGGAACCAGGTGTGAGAGCCCACGGTTTAGCTCTCTGCTGTTTGTACACTGGCTCGGCAGTTAAATTTAGCCGTGGATAAAAAGGGAATTATTGTAGAAACTCTGGAGCTGAAGATGACAGACGCAATATGACCAGCAAAACACAGAGGACTGTCGAATTGCACTTGGTTTAGTTTCCTTGGTAACCTGAGGGAAATTAGCAACAGTGAGTGCAGGATACTCCCGCCACATAAATAGCATTGACAAGGTCATGAAAGTGACCTTTTAATTTTTAGAAGCTAAATGTGCCTGTGATTCATCTATTGAGTTATATTAGATACAACAAGAGGTCAAAAATAAGAGTTGTAGCCTTACCACTGTGTAACAGTGAGATCATCTGGCAGCCAGTGGCATGAACTCTAAGTGAACTTTTATCTGTCTCCATCTGTGGTGCTCAGGGCTCTGAGCTCTGAGGTGTTTCTGCTCCACACCTGTCAATCAAACACTCAGGCCTTTTAATTCCTCCTGACGAATTTCAAGTTTCTGTACGAGGCTATTCTTTTTCTTCTTTTTTTCCCTGAATTTGTTTTGGGTAAACAAATACACCGTGCGTGCATGTTCTTTGTTTTACCCATTTACTCCAGTGTACAGTACACACTTTGTTTGAACATACTCAAATGATTTATTATACTCCGGTTTTGGTGCACCCATACACTTGAGACGTTTTATGTTTCCGTCTTGATGCTTGTGTAATTTATCTGATATTTCGTCAGTTTCTATATCGTGGTCCTTAAGAGGTAAAGGGAAAAAAAAACCAACTAAAAAATGTGAAGTCATCAAGCAATTTATGAACTTTTTTTTTAGATTTTTACTTTATTTAACCTTGAAAGTTATTTTTATTTCTACTTGCAAATGCAAATCTGCTAGAGCAAATAAAACATAAACTTACATATTCGTCTGGTTCTCAGGTTACATTAAAGTGCATTAGAGAGGGATCTTTTAATAGCCCGTATAAACAGGAAGTATTGTCACAACTAGCAAAATCTGTTTTGGGCATCTGACTATTATTTTTGAATAAACTTGAAAAAATGTGAACCCTATTTTTAATGGCTACAGTCCTTTTAAGTTGTGTCAGTGGAAGTTCCCAGGATCAGCCCTCCAGGCCCTCATGGCATGGTGCTTACAATTGCAAGACCACATGACACACACCCATCCAAAAAACGTTTTCTCATACACAGTCATTACAAAGGAAATGACTGTAATACAATAAACCAATTAATAAATAAATACATTTGTCACAACTACCCAAAAAAGACTTAAAAAACATAACTTTTGTATTACCAGAAATTGATCCATTCAGTCCAACGAAATCTAAAAAGGCCAAGACACACGCCACAGAAACCTGCGGAGACCTTTAAAACTTGTGAGTAAATTCTACTGGAATAAATATGGTGCCATCTTGAAACATGTTATCCACTTCTCTTAAAGGAGCTGTGTAACATTCAGAGCATATCTATGATTCAGAGCCTGGGCCGGGAATACCTGCGCATGGCTCTCAACATGGAGGTGGCTGAGCCAGTGGCTAGCGGCTAACGGTGCTAACAGCTAATAGTGCTAACAGCGTGGACAGTGTTAGCAGCATCAACAGTGCTGACAGAGCTAACAGTGTTAACCTGGGAGGGGTACAAACAACACCATTCTGTCACCACAGTTGAGACAGCGTTGTCGGTGACCACCGTATAAGTGCAGAGCAGCAATGATATGCCAGCCAGTGGGATACACACACAGGGACTCACATGCACTAATGTGAGCCATGCACAGAAGGCTAAACTGTTAGCAACATATTGTTCTTATTTTTGTAGTCTTTCTTTTTACAAGTCCCTTTTCCTTTTTGCGTTGCTTTGCAGTGTAGCCAGTTGTTGCAAACACTGGAATAGCAACTTTCTCCGCAGGATTCTCCACCATTAAATCAAGCTTTCACTAAAGGGGTGTACACATGCATGTTTTAGAACAGCTTCCTCTCTGAAATGACCTGTGATTTGCCAAAGTCTCCCATCACAGGCTAGATTTTCTAAAGCCTGTAAACAGAGCCAAGAGGAGGTGCAGAGGTCTGGTGTTCTCTCAGACCACTTGAATTACAACATGCTCAAAGTTTATTATGGGATTTTTGGCCAGTGACACCACAGTAAAAACTGCCTACCCCTGCTTTAACTCTCTGAATGTAGAATGAACATAGTATCCATGAGTGTTCGGGCATGTTGACTTATATGCACATTTAAATGTGACAGAGCCTTTATATTTATATATTAACTGACTTGGTTAAGTCAGTTAATAGGTTTTGAGATAGATAAAGTAACATTACAGTCAGAATATAAATATTCTATTTGACATGTTGAATTTGAGCCTTTAGTATGAGGAATAATAAACAAGGATGAATATAATGGTTAATGTGCCATTACCATGTGTGTACATGTTTGTCCACGTGTGTGTGTGTGTGTTTGTGTGTGTGTGTGTGTGTGTGTGTGTGTGTGCTGTGTATATAGCAAAAGGATTTTTGAGGGTGACCTATCACTTTAAGAGTGTCAGAGCTCCTCGATGGGCTCCTCATCTTTTTTCTCTCACAACATCGTTCTTCTGCCATGCATGGCTTGTTGCCGAGGTAACAGGCCTGAGACTGGTTTAGCATTTCCAGCATTGCCTGGTGAATCAACCCATGCTGACATGCAACTGACAACAACACGCTGCATGACTGGCTCAGGTATTTTCTCCCCCTAAAAAATGTCAGCAGAGTCAAAAACCACCTGGTGCTCTAAGCTTATATCAGGACCATAACAAAGGCACCAGATTTGATGTTATGTTTAGCTGCTCAGCGTGATGACAAATACAGCAAACTGAGCTGGGTGTGATAACACTGCTTCGAGTCGGAGAGCCGAAAATCATGGAACCCAGTCATGGAAACGTCCTTGTGTGCTGATGCGGTCACTTTTCCCACATCTGTTTCCAAATCTATGTGGAGTGAGTTACTGTGTGTCTCCAGCAGAGGACATTGTGTATGTGCATGCATGTGTGTCTATGTGTACATTTGTGTGCATGCATGTGCATCATATCACCCCCCATGTCTGTTAAGTATTTTATTCAGTTGTATTCCATTCTATAACAAGAAGATGCTTTTGTTCAGACAGCAATCACAGATTATATTTAGATACACCTTTTCATTTTATAGTTATTCTGACAAGGAAAACAATCAGCTTGTTTAAATGCACCGAGGCAGCTACACACTTTTCTGCTACCTGTGTTTTTTTTTGATCGACCAGATCATTATTGAGCTGCTCCCCCACTGACTCAAAGCACATCAGTCAATCCCTGCCTGTCTGAATCTGCATTTGTATTGCTCCCCTGGTATTCTCGCTGTTTACAGGTAATCCGTCTGTTGGAACCTAAATGATTGCAAAAACAAACAAATGGTTAACTGACAAGTCTGTTACCAACAAAAAGGACAGATTGGAGTTACTCAGCCCTTCATTAATCACACTAATGATGAATAACTTTGCATATTTGGACTGCAATATTCACATTTAGTGTGTGACTTTAATCAAGGTGACATAAATCTATGTATTGTGTGTTTTAACATGTTAACTCAGGAGGATTTTAAGATCTTTCCCTTCTGCACACCATTTCACGATGCTGCTGATCCTAAAAACGTCAGACAGATAAAAGGGTTCATTTTAATAACATATGTACAGCTACCTTTCAACCTGGAGTCATTTGCTTACCTTCCACTACTTGGACCTGATCAATATGCATTGTCACTCATTGTGCCCAACTGGGACACACTCAGGCCTGGCAGTAGGCTGAGTATGATGCAACATCTTGCAATAAACAATGTGCTGTAAGAGTGTGTAACACAGAGGCTAGGAGCGCAAGGAAAACCCAAGTTTAGAGGAAAACTAAACATGCAAACACAGTTTAATAGACCAAAGGAGGAGGTTTTGTTTTTTTTGTCCTCGATGCCCTTGCGTTCCCTCAGCTGGCCGTTTCCTGCCTACCTGCTTTGTTGGAGCTGATGACGGGCCCGAGGGTCGCTGTTATTGAGATGACCTGCCTCATCGATCACCTGTCACAGGTATGGATTAGAGTAGAGATCAATGGGACAGCCTTCTAGTCTGAAGTATAGCAAAGGAAGGCAGCGACTGCTTGATAATGGTCCGACCCCTGAGGTCCAGTGGTCTGTTTTGATCTGTGTGCGTTTGTGAGTGTGTGTGTGAGAGTAAGTACTCACCTTCTTTGCTGTCTCTTAAATCAGAGTATATGCTGGGTTACCAAACACCACGTCTCCCTAATGCTCTCTTGTCCTTTTTATAACCTGCCTCAGCATCTGCGACAGTTACCTGAAATACAGCACGTTTTTAAAAATATATATTTAGCACAGCTGTAAGCTCAAAGGATCCATGACCAGATTAAACTTAAAATAGGAGGCTCTGGGGCAAAAATTGGCTCTTGGGCCCCTACTGATTCTCTTCCAGTTCCAACCGACAAAAAAATATTTAGAAATATGCACCATCTGAGCATAATGTAAACTAAAAATAGTGCATGTTATAAAAACAGTATTTTCACACAGGTCCCCTGTGGTTAGATTTTGGCACAAAAACATGTCTATGGTTAGGAAAAGGACTTTTTTTTTATATATATATAATGGGTCCGTACTTAAATCTTTTACTATGTTGAAAGAGGAATATGGTATACCTCAGAATCAATTTTGGAGATACCTGCAAATTAGACACTTACTTAACCATGCTGTTCCAGATCCTCAAGTGACTCTCTCAAGTCCAGATATCCTTAAGGAAATACTTGGTGCCTTTGGTAAGGGTAAAGAGGCCTCATTATTCTACTCTGCTCTGTTGGATAGGCTAGGTGAGCGGATGGATGGCCTTAGACGGACATGGGAGGCAGACCTAAGTCAGTCATTTAATGATAAAGAGTGGAGCTCCATTTTGCAAAATCTTAAAAAAAATCCTCTCGAGAGGTCAGGACTAGATTAATACAATTTAAAATCCTAAATAGGGCTTATTGGACCCCTACAAAATTACATAGGGCGGGGTTAAGGGAGGAACCAACATGCTGGAGATGTAAGCAGGCCCCAGGCACCCTTATGCATTTGCTATGGTCCTGCCCCAAGGTTCAGATGTGGTGGACAGCAATTCATGAAAACATGAAACTAATCATGGGTCAAGACATTCCATTCCGACTGAGTTTGTATGTTCTGGGGGACCCTGCCCCTTTAAAGGGCATTCCTGAATCACATACAAAATGGATCCACACAGCCATGATGCTGGGTCATAAGCTACTTATTAGGGAATGGAAATCAGAAGATATCCCCCCATCTAGCCTGTGGTTCACTTATTTAGGTACAGTAGCAGCATATGAAGAGTTATCATACAGGATGATACAACGGCTTGACACATACCATGCCAAATGGGGAAAATATATTGATTTTATTAAAGGGCCATAATCTTTAAGAGAGCTGCCTTTTATAGGACCACGGTACACCCCCTTGACTAGACTGTGCACCTACCAAGTTAGATCTAGTGCGATGTGGTGAAGTAACCTTTACTCCTGCTGTCTAAAACCACCATTGAAGACTATAACTATTAGACAACTGAACGCCTTTGAACATGTTTTGTTTTATTATGTGTTTTTTTTCTTGTTTTTTTTTTAAATTTGGTTATGTGGTACCTGTGTTGTACATTGTAGGTGGATATCCTGTTTAGGTGTCTGTATTGTTTTGTTTGTTACTGTACTGTAATGTCCTGAAACATGGAAAATAAAAAACTGTGGTCATAAAAAAAAGGAAAAGGACTTTTTTTTTTCCCCCGGCAGGAAATGCAGCGATGTCTGGGTTAAAATCAACTGTTTTTTGTGGCACTATCCCAAATGGGAACACTGTGATGTGTTACTAAAAGACAGCCTGGATTGGTGGCTAAAAAGCTGCTGGAAACAGCCATGACTCACTGTGGTTTGGTGCTCTAGAACAGTGGTCTGCAGCTGGGCAGGCGTCTCACCTAGGTGTTACACATCCATCATCCTTTCCACCTTCTGACAACAAAGTCAGCTTATGTCCTACATAACTCTATAAACATTGATATGAAACATACAAATGTAAGTTATCTGTGATGAACAATTCCAACATTTTCTTCTGGTGTTCTTCTGGGGTCCCCTGGGGGCTGGGGCCCAGGCCAGTTGGTAATCCAGTCATGAAACAAGTCACAATCAACTTCATTTTCTCAAATCTTTGGACAAAAGACATTCTGATGTTTATTTATTTTCTCTGCAAGAATGAACTCACGTGTGTTCTGTTCAGTTTTGCTCTTAATTGCTACAGACTTACATTTGGCACTGAAATAATGTTTCATGGAATTTATGAAATAAAGTCTCCAACAATCAGATTTTTGTAATGTTTTTTGTCTCTCTTCACTGGTTTACTGTGTATTGGTTAATTCAAACAGACCCCCCTAAAAATCGTCTGGGCCCCCTGCAAAGGTCTCATGAATGAGCCCGCCCCCCCCAAATCAATGGCAAACTTGTAGGTTTAGAAAAAAAGATCATATTTTTGGTTAAAATAAGTCAGTGTCTTATGTAACTTGACATAAAAATGTCACAGTATGTGCAACGACTGTTTGCAAATTATGTAACATTACGTTAAAACAATGGTGACTTCGGGTTTCACACAGGGATATGTCAGTGACGTAACATTATGTTAAAACAAACACTGAGTTTTGATCTCACATGGGACGCAAACTGCAGTCTCCTAGGTCAAAGTCCAATTCTGTTTGACCCATTCACCTCCCCTCCTTCCCACCAACAGACATGTTTACAGAGTTGGAGTTTGTTAAAAGGCCCAGTGTGTCTCATAAGGATGTGAAAACATGCCTTTTGAAATACAAATAAACATGCACCTTATTTCAGGGCCCACATGTGTGCAACCACTGATTTGCACACTGGTGTTGCATTCAGAAGTATTGTTGCACAAAAGTAGTGACATGTCAAATGGAGTTATATTTCCCCAACTAAATGCTCTTGTGTCTACAGCATGTGGTGCTGAAAGAACAGCTCCCAACGCTCCGCACAGAGGATGGGACACAATTTGGAAGCAAAGCAATAATATGAAACTATTTTGAGTTATAGTAGTGGTTTTGAGTTTTGATTTATTTGTCAGTTTCTGATTTGAGGCAATCCAGAGAAATGAGCCTACATGCTGTAAACACTGCAACCACAATAAATGTTTGAAAAGGCTGAGTATTTCTACCACAATACACAGTCCTAGCAACAGCAAAGTGTCAAGAGGGCCATCCATTTTCTCTGTCTCCCCCCCACACACGCACACACACACACACACACAACAAAGAAAAACATCTTTTATTAAAACCAATTTATGTTCAGACCGATATTTACCTTTCGTGATACTGTACATTTTTTACATTTTACATATTTGTACAGCAGTGTCAAAAGTGACCACACATACATAAGTTTACCATGCATATGCTTTTTTCCCTCTTGTAATCAGTTAATGAATCCTTAATTTCAAGTCAGGCGTGTACCCAGAGTTTGACTTCACCTTAAATTATTAAAAATGTTGCTGCTGTAAGGTTGCTGCTTATCCACTACACACAGTCATTAATCAGCCCTTTAGTGGGGTGTCCCATGGTCTATTTGCTGTGTTAAAGGCTTTTCCATTCCAGTAAATATCCAGGTCCAAATTAACAGATTATTTTTAGTGTGTAAGCCTGAAAATTAAAAGAAAATCAAGTCTATGTCGAGTGTTGACACACACACACACACACACACACACACACACACACACACACACACACACACACACATATCTGTCAAAAACACATCTGTCTCACCCAAAATGGTTGAACTCCATTTCTAATCATGCCATTTCCATCACAACGATGCAAGACGACTGGATGTTTTGCATAATCGATACGGTGCAGCCTATATATTGGCTGTGAGTGGAAACAACATTCATTAAGATGCTGACATTCCAAGGTCTGAGCTGCAGGCTGCAGGAAGGAGGCTCAGTGCATAGCAAACTACCTCTAGGACCCAGTGCTTCTCCTCCTCAGCCTTTGTAGTTTTTGTGTGGAGATGAGGGAGACTGAGATGTGCTTCTTGCTTATCACGATTCACATCGAGCGTTTTTTTTTTTTAACCAGCTGAGGGGGGGTGCTGAACAGGGCAATTTGAAGCCAGGATCAGCTCTAGCAGCTGCTGTTTTTTAATACGTATTTTTTTACGCTTTCATTTAATTTCTTTGCGTCTCATTTTTATAAATTTATTTGAAGGAAAAAAAAATTGGGGACACAATGAAAGCCAATGCATTTCGGGTGCATTCGTGCTGCTGGCTGGGACTATGATTTATCAATGCTCGCAGCTTTGTTCTCATGACACAGTTGCACTCATTCAGTCTCATCCAAACAGGAGCGAGCGGTGATTTGTCTTTAACTTTCTTGCATCTTCGACGATTCCAGCTGCAGCAGGTACTTTCTGCACTTGAGGTGAGTCTTTTTTTTTTTTTTAACCCCCAACCCTAGACACAAAGGTTTATTGTATTATTATTTATTATGTGGAGAGATGGTGGAAAGCGTGGGAGAGGAGCTGGATCTCACATTTTCTCTCATATTATCGCTTATTTTCTGCATGTAATTGTTGTTTTGTCGTCTGAATTGGTGATAGAGCTCGGTGTACTGACTTGATCCAATATTTTTGGTAACAGTAATGTTCAGTGAGTGGAGGCGTGGGACGTGTCAGTGAATACTAATTGCTGTCAGTTGCTGTCTCTGCTGCTTCTTCGTCTATTTTTTCCCTTTATATTCTCGTGCTGAGGGGAATCCCCAAAAATAAGTGATGGACATAATGACTGTATGGGTCACATATGAATCCACAGGCATGCCAAGCCGGTTAAATTGAGCCTCCATTCATTCCAGCGGCTGTCCTGCTGTGTGTAGGTGTTGAAGCAGCCATGTGGAGCAGAGAGAGCGCTCCTCTACTTCTCATCTGCCTGCTGGCGCTCACAGCTCTCTGGAAAACCAGGTGAGTGTTTTTTGAATGGGAGACGCCTCGAAGCGGTGATAGTGTTCAAGGTGCAGGCCGGGGATCACTCACCGTGTCTCTGGGGACGTGATGGAGGTCTCCATTTGTCAAGTTTTTATCACGCTGGAGTCATTATCAGTGGACAGTCAGTGCGCAGGAGGAGAGGCATTTCACCGCCTTCAGTATCCTCAGTCTGACCGTAAAAATAACCCAGAGGCCATGTGTGGGGGTAATTATCTCCTTTCGCAGCTGTACTACAATTTCTAATGCAGGCCTTTATAACCCATACTGATTTCCAAGGTTATTTGGTATTACAGATTCCATAGATCAGCTTGGGTTTTATTAGCCAATCTATATAACAGGACATTAATCCTTGTTTTAACAGCCTATTCTAAATTAGGATAATAGCTATGTCCAATATTAACCTTGAAATGTAATTTTGTGGCCAACTAGCCTCTTTTTCAATTAGAATACAGCTACCAACAAATAGTATTTAGCCTAGATATACTGTATATTTATAGCCCTTATTACTTAAAATTGATATGCCTGATGATTCTAACCTGCTGTGCACCTTCATTTTTACTACAGCTAGGCACCCACTGTTTTATCACAAGACATCTCACATTATCACATCAGGTGTAAAGGTGTCTTATAATATTGGGAGTGACAGTTTAGGTCGTTTGAGTGCTCACACTAGAGGACAGTTGGCAAAAGAAAGAAACAGACGATGTCAGAGGCATGAGAGGCGATTTAAATAAGGCCACTGAATCCGTTATCCACCATGCCCCCACCAATGTGCAATAAGAACTCGTCTGGGGCCAAGTAGTCCATTGCCTAGTGGCTGTAGGCCTTTTTCAGAGAAGACCTTTTTTTTGTCATAGTGATAAAAGCACAGGTGTAAAAAAAATATATATTTTGGCAGAATTCTGCTATGGTTTTTGGGTCTTGGTGTTATAGGCCTAAATGCTGGCTTACTGTCAAACTGGAATCCCCTGATAGAGTAGAGCCATTGTTATTATTAATTAACACATGCTTTTCCTACCATGATAAGTCAAAATGTCTGCTGTGAAAGAATGGGAAGCGGAAGGTCTCATTAGTGCTGTCCAATTTATCGATTTATCGATACATATCGATTCTGAATTATTTTTTTTACACAGCATCAATATGTAAGTAGGCTACCAGCTGCACTTTTACACTCTCTCTTATTGTTAATGTTTACTACAGTCATCTGCTGTTCTCAACAACGAATAAAGGAAAGCCATCATTGTCATGCTATGGCTTTGTTATGTTTATTTTAATATTCTAATGGATATTTAACCCGTATACCCCGATGCCAATTTCCCCCTGTCGTATTGAAAATGGTATTGAATATTATATAATAATATTCGAAGTTAGGAATTCCATTGTCATGACAATACAGAACTACAGAACGTCATCAAGCTGAACATGGCTTTACAGCCTTGTTGTTGTGGACAGGCTGAGTAGAATAGAATAGATAACAGTGCACTAGAACGAAATTTTGTTGCATTGACTCTCAGAATAGCAGTTAAAAATACAACTGTCAAACATAAAAAGTGCTTTGTGTACATACAGTTAACAAATCTGTAATAATATATATAAAATTTTAAAAATCAATAGATAGCCTAGTTCTAGCAGCAGCTTTTATGTCATTTCATTGTCTGTGTGGGTGTTTGGCTAATAGCGGTGTGGTGTTTGTTTAATAGCATTAAACGTTAACATTAGCTTTCACTTTTAATGATTACATTTAGGCTAAGCTTCAAAAATCATAAAAAGTGGTGTTGATTTGTGAAGATGATCTTGGTGAACAAAATGTGTAACATTAAGTATTATAAACTAGTGTTTGCCACAGAGCTTATTTTCTGCAATAATCCAAAATCCAATTGATAAATTGGAAGATGGGCTTTTTGTTGAGGGAGCCAGGATGATTAAGTTGAACAAAATACCCTAACATTACCAATACAGTATGTTGCTGTTATTGAAGCTGAATTGACTGTTTTTCTAAAGATTAGATTTATTTCATTTTTTATTTATTTTTTTGCCAGCAATTGTGGCTTGTCACCATTCTGCCACTCATTTATTTCAACTTCTGTAGTTGTTGTCTCCAAGGGTGAGAAAGCTAGAATGTTTTAGAAATTCCCAATATTTTCAACTTTACCACTAACACTAAGTTAACACTACTTGCTAGCTAACAAGCAAGCCTCGAAAATTAGCTAGCTAGTTAGATAGCTAACGTAAGAAGCTAATGTTAGCACAAAACAATAAAAATAAGCGAAACAGTTGTGAATGAACTTTGTTTAAGGGATACATGTGAGAGTTCATTATTTCCCCCACCTAATTTTTCTTACACATGCTAATGCAGGTTTGATGACGATTTGATTTGATGCTCTTTCTACTGCAATGCTAACAATGCTGGCTGCTCTGATACTTAAACTGTGGCAAAGCGCTGTAGAGTGCTGCAGGGATGATGCTTATCTGTAGGCCAACACAGACGTTAGCATTGCCCTGGTTCCCTGACAAAAAGCCAATAGGACTTTTCCATTAATTTTAGATTATTGCAGCAAATAAGTTCAGTGGCAAATAAAAGTTTATGATACCTACACGTTTTGGTCAGCAAGATACGATTTTAGGATTTTTTTAACCATAAATGCAACTGCTAGAAGAAAAAAGCTAATGTTAGGCTATAAATGAACTACACCATGATCACGACTTCAACGTCACCACCACAACAAGTCTGTAAAGCCATGTTTGGTGTGGTGACGCTCTGTAGTCTTGCTTGTTAGCATCTGTCTTTTTTAAGACACGTAAAGGTATCAAAATTCACAACTGGGGTATTAACTGTCATATTTTATGTGACGTGAAAGCCTCCTCAGCTTGTGCTGACTACAAACCTTATTTTAGGGAACCTAACCGTGAACCCATTCAAGCTGACTTTGACATGAGGAAAGTGGGAGCGCTTAAATGCTAACACTTATTTCTGGGTTTTAGGACTTATTCCTGCAGCACGCTATTGCTACACTAGAGAACATTCTGTACTTGAAAATAAAAACATCAAAATGATGGTAATTAAAGAAGCATAGTCCAAACAGATAATACCCAGATGTGAAACATAATTAATATTGTATAGACATTATCTGCTTTAAGTAGCCTAAAATATGCCCATAACCTGTGGCTGTTACACCAGAGCTGCCGACAGTGGTGAATATGTCGAGCTTTAATGTAGGACCTTATCTGAATTTATTTACCATGAATCTCTAGCTCTGATTACATTTGCATATTCAGTTGTGTTTTGGCTCCAAGATCAGATGGCTCACAAATGTTCTGCCTTGAACTGGGTCATCCATGTGGATGAGAAACAATGTGTATGTGTGTGTCTGTGTGGGCATGTATGAAGTCTCTGCCAGATCATAACGACCCCTTTTTTCATAAATCAGGCCTCTGTGGAAAACACAGTTATGAGTCTAAGTACAATTAAAATTTAATCAAACAAATTCCTGTTTGTTGAAGTGTCCCTTAGCTGGTCATGTTGTTATTGTGTTTCTGTCTACTAGGTCAGTGAATGCCGATACTGCATCTGATGCCTTTAAAACCAACATCACGCTGTTCACACGGATCCTGGATAGCCTGCTGGATGGATATGACAACCGTCTACGGCCAGGTCTCGGGGGTAAGGAAATGATCTATTATCCGTAGATGGAGGGAACTTTATGATTTAATATCTGTACTTTTTAGATGGTACTATTTAACTTTCTTGTTAGATTTTTTGTGCTTCCATTTATTATGACATAACACGTGTCTTTTTTAAATGGTTGATGGCTCATTTGGAGTGCGAACACTGCATTTAACATCAGATTTGTAGTGCTGATAACCTTTGGCAACAATCCCCTCAAGAATAAACTGACAAGCACACTCTGTGCACAAAACATTTAGGTTATATAACACTCACTCCACTTCCTGGAAAGTCACAGCAGCCAAACTGACCACATTTGACCCTGTGGAGGGCTGTATTCTCGCTTGAGTTTTTCCAGAAAATGCCCGCTGAATCTCTAAGATACTGGAGGAAATTAAGTGTGGGTGCTGCGTCAGTTTGGCTGTGCTGCATGGTTGGAATGCTAGTTTTACTGTAGGGACATGGTTGAATTAATGTCAAAGTAAAATGCTGGAACTTTGGAAATCTGTATGGATTTGGATGCAACATCAATCTATCCATTCCGTCTTGGATTATGTCATCTTTAAGGAGCAGTTTGACTAAAATGTAGCATTAAAGGTTAGTTTTGTTATGATCGGGTATGACTAGACCTAGACATTGCAACATTTAAAGTAGTTCCTGGATATGTTTGCACTTTTAAGTGCACAGAAAGCACAACATGTCTGCCATTATTGGCACAATGGTTAGTGTTGATTCAATGGAAATCTGTCAAGCCGCTTCACTCTGAATGGTCAGAGAATGTTATGGTATATCTCAAGCTTGAAAAACTAATTAAGTATTTAGGTAGTTACGGTACTTACAGTTAACTAAATTGTGTGTGTTTATGTACATATATTGGGTATTGATGAATCTGGGTGAGTACCAGAGGCAAACAAGTTGTCATTACTATGGTGGCATCCCCTTACAATATGTGCATGCTTGGGTGCAGGCTGTCCTAAAAAGTGTTTTTCTACTTTTATCTTTACCTACTATGTAACATTACTTCTGACAACATCAAAACATGTGTAGTTCTTAGCTGATCAAACAGTAGTAGCAAACTGCAACTTTAGGGAAAAACTGATTATGAAACAGAAACATCAGCTAAGTCAACGCGGCTTTGCTAACGTAGCTAACATTAGTTGACTAATGTCACACTGTCTAGGAGCTGTGTTGGTCCAACAGACCAATCAGTTAACCAATTAATCAACTATGTTGTGGTGGCAGCGAGGTTATGGACCCAAAATGCAGACAGATTGAGGCAAAAGGTTTAACAGTTTTATTGTGCCAGAATAATGCAGAGAACAAAGGAGATCCGGAGTCCAGGTGCAGAGTGAGAAAACCAGGTGAGAGTGCTGGGCTGTGGGCAGCAGTGAGGCACGGAGGGAGACACTGGAAAAAAGAGGTAGGAGAACGAGGGTTAAACACTTGAAGATCAAAAAACACAATCAAACTTGCAAGATTACTCAAATCACTGGAGGATCAGAGGAGCCGAGATACCACTGCGTGCAGTCGCAAATACTCTGGCGCTAAGGCTAGAGTCGGTGGCAGTCTTAAAGCCCGTTGATTGCAGATGACTCTCAGGTGTGCGCACTCAGCCTCAGTGTAGGGCGGGGGAGAGGAGAAGCCTCTGGAGACAGGTAAACACAGCAGCACACAACCCACACAGGAAGTAGACTCCGGAAATGTTCATAAAATAAAAGCCAAAAGTCCATGCTCACCACATATGTGCCGTTATTGTATTTAGTTAGTTGCCTTAAAGTAACACCACAAAGTAAACATAATTTAGTTGGCATCAGAAACAGAACATGTAGGACGATGTTGTTCTGTGTTTCAGTTTAACGAGTGAGTGTTAACTTGTGACTCTAAGCCAAATGCATCGTGGTTGCTTGTCGCTACAGCAGCTGTTGAGAACACAAACAGGACATATATGTGTCCTCATTTAAGCCTTCAGTTCTATGTTAATCAATTTTGAATACAAACTAATTTGTTTATTATTTACGCCAACCATTTATGTATATTACTATGAGAAAGCATGGATGTTATTTGGCTTAAAGTCATCGGTTAACATGCTCATTAAACCCAAACACTGGCCTATGTTTAGTTGAAGGGATTTTTTTTTAAAACATAGAAAACTACATTTTATGCTAAAATCTGTCATCAATTATCTGAGTTAATTTAGAAAATTGATAACCTTTGCTGCAAGCAGCAGCAAACACACAAAGAGGTTGCCAGATTTGTGTATAATCACATGGGTTGTGTGATGTGATTAATGTCATTTTGCAATACAAGTAAATCTACATGTTGGAAGAGCTCAACAAAAGATCTCAAAATGAAATATTAAATAATAGAATATAATAATATGTTGTATAATATACAATATAATATATTTTTTATGTTTTAGTGAAATGTAGCTATCAAAAAATGATTTTCCTTGGTGCCTGTGAGGTTTGATACAATAAATTTCAAGCCACAAAAGTATGATAGGCTTCAGTATTTTCCACTCTCTGCAGAAGACACACTCTGTGTTTTGTGTGGATGAGAGTCACGTCTGTGGCCTCAGCGCGCCACAGTGCTTCCCTCTCCATCCTCACCTCTCCCATCATCCTCCATGTTTGGCATCTCATTTCCAGCTGGCCCCTCACCCCAAAGCTGAGCTCCTCCCTCAGGATTTGGTTCCATTTGAAATTCAAATTCCTGGGGCCATCAGCCCAGTCCAGAAGCTGCCATATGGGGAACAGACCTCTTTTAGCTTGGCAGTGCTCAGCCTGTGCAACTGGACCTACAGTAATGGTGCTGCTAGCTTATTTGCTGTGTAGGAAACGCATACATGTTAGCCTATTACAACACTGTTGCTTAATATTTTACTTTTAAGCACTTAATTATCATATGTCATGGAAACCTTCCATCAAACATGGTTTACGCACCAAACCTAATGCATCTCTAAATATAATAAAAATATATTTGGCCCTGGTACGTTTGACAAGATTTTTGTTGTCCATTGTAAATGTATAGGACTGAATCAATGAAGCTATTGATTTTGACAACATTAACTAATGACTTTCCTCCATCTGACAGCTCTGGAGAAGTAATCACATTAAAGGCAGTCTTAGGAGAGAACAGCAATCTGAAATAAAACATATAAATAAAACAGTCGCACAGTACCATGAGAACATACATTTTTATCAGGTTCATGTCCGGCGGGAGTAAAACTCCCAACACTCAAGACGCAGCACCGTAGCCATTAATGTACACAGGCTACATTCATGGAGCAGAATTCAGTCTAGGAACAGAGAAATGACCTCAGATGGAGTTTTCCACATCGTAGACACATTAGGTCTTTATGTCTCATCTGTGGAAAAACATGTTAACGCTTCACTGAGCTTTAGTTTGTAACACGTTTTTAATGGCTGAAAAAGAGCCTCATCACAGCTGCACGAGTGTGTTCACTCAGACATACAGTATATTCTGGGATACAGAGTCAGACAGTTTTCATGTTTAAGTGGTGTACACCCAAAAAAAGGAGCCCGAATCCCATTGCATCAATATACTGAATGCAATCTCTCTCAGTATGAATATTCAAGTATACAGGTTTTTATTTACAGCATCATTACACATCAGGTACCTTCATACACACAGAGCATTACAAACTGTATTTTTCTCCATAGTCATTTGACTTAGTGGCTATATTGTCCCTCATCTCTGTATTTTACTTTAATACATGATAATTCAAAGACAGCTAAGATGTGTGGTCAAAATAACAGGAACACCTGAATGAGGTAATACAATAAATCCAAAATTACAAGACCTAGGGGTGTAGGTTTTGTGTCATCACTGGGGGACACATATATGAAATAGGCAGGGTTGTCACTGACAAAAGAAAATCTTGGTTGATTGAAAATACTTACTCTTCAACCAATCAATTGGTCGATGGGGAAAAAAATTCTGCAGGTTATCTCTAAGTTAACTAAATCGGCCACAGTGCACTCTACCTAGTAGCGCTCTATGTCCACCAAAGCATTTCTTTTTTCCTGTCACAGGGCTCGACATTAACACTTGCCCAGGGCAAGTTAACTCTGTGCTCAGGCAAGTGGAATGCCTCGAGTGAAAAATAAATATGATGTCCACTGAATACAATGCATTATCTGAAAATAAACTGTGCAGTGTATCACTGGGAGCATCAAGCTGAGCTGCATACACGAGTCTGTCTCACCATCAAGCGTTGGACTGATTAGAAAATTCTTACATACTGGACACTATAGAAGGTTACTCTCGATGTGACTATGTCATATACAAAATAATGGTACTAACAATAAATATATCTGTAATGCTGCATGCGAGAGATTACTGTTGTTAGCCCAGAAGCTAATGTTAGCCATCCCGCAGCTCCAACAAGGGCTCTGGTGTGATCCTTTTCATTTCAGAAGCTTTATAATGCAGCCTTGGAGTGCTGTGTCTTTTTGAAGACTAACTAAAATAATCCATAATGATAAATCCGACACATCTGAATGTCTTTTGTGATTATCTATCGTTTTTTCCAATTAAAAATGAGATTTACAAATTTTGGGTAAAAGAGTGGAGAAGGAGCAGGACAAATACGACAAGGACCAACCGTCACATAGGACATCGACAAGTGCCAAATAACACCAACTGCTGTTTTCAGCTGGGAAAGGATATGCTTTGGTGGACAGTAATTAGTGATTGTCTGACAAATGGAAACTTGGTTTGACGACAGCATATTGACCAGCTAACAGTCTAACAATCTTCTGCACTTTTATTTCCATTTCATCAGAATAAAATCCTCCGCTAATTTCTATGTTTCACTGAGGGGCATGTGTCCTCTGCATCCCCCCCCAAAACCTATACCCATGATAAGACCACAACCTACAGCTTAAAAAAAAACAAATAAATAACTGCAGCACCTTTCAGACAAACATATTCTCATGCAGTGGTTTGTATGATATCTAATGAATTAGTGACCCACAAATGGTGCTGTCACGTCACGTGCGTAATGTAATTTTGCGTACTTAGTGTACAATGATGTAGGTTAGGTAAAGGAATAGAAACATGGTGACAATGTACCTCAAAATAACTCAAAGTTCACTTGGTTTCACACCAAAAGGAAAGTCCTGTGTTTGTTTGACCCATCCACCACCCACACCTGCCTCCTTACATGGATATTCAGTCTTTGTACCACTTTCTTTACTTCCATCAGCACATTGTTCAGGTGATCGCAGCCTTTCTGATTGTGTGGGTTATACATGAATTACTGGCTCATGATTATGTGGGTTATATATGAATTGTGGTACATTACCTTTTGCAGGTATATATACGAACAGTGCATGAGAACAGCCTGCTCAGACACAGTTTCAGCCAGGTTAAATTTGTTGCAGGGCTGTTACCATGGATTGCATTAAATTGTGCACAAAATGGTACGCTCCTATATCAAGGTGTAATGATGACTTACTGTTTAGTTGTTTTTCTTAAGGTGTGTGACATTTAACTCTATCCCAGCTCTCTGCTGTGTCTTATTGCCGTGAACAAGAGATGTAGGTTGAAACATTTTACAGCTCCTGCTGATAATCAAATGATAAAGATGGAAAAGATTAATCTAGGGCAGAGGTTTTCAAGATGAACACATGTGTCCCCTTGGGGCCACTAGAGGGTTTCAGGGGAGAGAACAAAAAAACAACTGTAATCGTTTCAACAATGAATGAATTACTGTGTGGGCTCAGGCTGCACATTTCTCTTGACTTTATTTGTAGCAAATACAACATAATCACAGCCATTTGATGTCTAAACAGACCTATTGCTTTCACAAGCAAAAACAGCTATTTTTCTCCAATACAGAGACTGTAATGTAACTACTGTGGACTAAATTGTAACCCTAACTGGTTTAATCCAGCATTTATTTTTGATACTTGTCCTCTGTTTCGAGTGTTGAAGCAATACTAAGCTCTTTTAAAATGCAGCAATTGGTTTCTGTCACTTTCACTGAAATCAAGCCAGGCTGCAGAGAGCGAATGCAGAAAGCACAGTTGCTCCCACATCATCATTAGTGTGACTGCGAGGCAGCTCACTTCTGTTCATATTCACACTTCTGCTACTAATTTGTTTTCCACCCCAAAAATTTGTCAGCTAACTAGAACTTCACACTCAGAGCTATGCATTATGTTCTGGCTTAAAAGCAAGATTTTGATGTCAAATTCCAACTGATCTGTCGATTTGACATGAGAACCGAAGTAAATAATGTTGTTGGGTTACTTATCCAACAGGGCAAAGTTAAGACAAAAATGCTCCCAACTTTCAAACACAAGTAAGCCTCTCACATGTCTGTGGTATTGTAACCCTACTTTCTTGTTCAGAAGCATTCCCCAGTCATTTTGGCCTGTGGGCAATAAGCAGGCTACAGTTTCTCTTGTTTTATCTTCTTTAATTCACATGAAAATACAGCAGGGCAGCGTACATCCAGCTTCACTGTTAACTGCAGCACGTTACCCGGAGTCTGTTACACCAACACCTGTCCCTTGCAAAGCAATGTCCGGTAGGAACTATAGTTAGGCCCAATCCCAATACCCCCCCCCCCCCCCCCCCCCAATACCCCCCCCCCCCCTGTCCACTACCCCTTAGCCCTTGGGGGTTGAAAGTTGAGGGGTTGAAATCTTTCCCTAGGAATTGGGACACCACTCACTACGTCACAGCGTCGGTTATGTTCGTGCATACGTAACTATTTTAAACAGGAAACCGTGAGCCATCTACATTTCTACAAAGGAGCTACTATTATGCTTGCTTCTAATGTGCCATTAGGGTAATAAGATATGTACGACAGTGGACTTATAACATTACAAGGCAGCATAGTTATACTACCTTGCGTGTTATCGGAATGTGAAAAATCCGACAATTTTGCAGAACAGGACAGATGACAGACGCCAGATAGTGCGAGCTAGCTAGCTAGCTAACAAGCAACCTGACGACGGTAACGTTAGTTAGCTGGCTAGCTTTCTGTCAACTACAATCTAGACATTGTGAATAGCAATAAGAAATTGTTATACCGTTCTCTACACAAATACACAGTTATTCGAAAACGTTTTTACAAAAGTTTCATGTTTATTTGCAAAATTATATGTACATGTATGACCTTTTTCCCCCCTCTCTTGCTCAGTGGTAGCCATGGCGACGTCTACCTCTCGCTGGCAAGTCAGCATCTGAAATCCCTCGCTCAGAAGGGCTAGTTTCATACCCACTACCCGTCGTTATGTCCCCTACCCCTAAACGCAAAAAGGAATTGGTACACCCCTACCCCTTGCGGGAACGCGCAAATCTAGGGGTGGGGCCAAGGGGTAGGGCTAAGGGGGGTATTGGGACGGGCCCTAATAAAATAACAGTTCAAGTGCTATTAATGATAAAGGAGTAATTACTGTATGTAATAATGCAAAATAATTCTGAAAATCCAAAATAACAATGTGGAATTATTCCTGCTATAGTGATCACCTTTCCACAGTATTTTGTAACACATAAATTAGTATGGTGACTGAAGTAACTAAAATAACCCAAAAATATAATGTGTTTAGCAACTAAGGTTACAGTATGAGACATCCCACGCTATCTTGGTTAGTAAACATCAATTTGTGCATCTGTTTAAAGGAGAGGTAGAAGTTAAAATCAAAACAAGGATTCTTTGAATTTGCACTGATCAGTATTTGCTTATGAACATTTGACCTAATATGATTATGTATGACCAATTATAGTGTGAACTCATTGTAGTTATCACTCAACTCAGCAGTTACACGTGGCATTTCATCATCTTTCAGCTTACTTTGCTGTTTTGATTCAGTCTCTCTGCTTTCATCAGACCTGTTTTCTCACAAAGCAGACCTAAGTCAACACAAGTCCAAATGAATGCTGATGTTGCTTTGTGTCTTGAGACAAAAGTCTGCTAACACTTAACACTTCGGGCTGCTAACCAATTAATGCAGCTTCAAAGTCCACTGTTTTCCTGGGAGTGTAAAAAATAAAATCACAACATAAATGTAACCATGCAAACATCTATCACTGTAAAAAGCAGGACCAGTTCTAACAGTTTTGGAGCCCTTTAGGCAAATTCAATGGCGGACAATGGTGAACTACCAGTTTGTTTTCAGTACCTTGTCCACACATTTAGCACTTTTGGCTGCTTACCGAAAAGATGTTGGATAAATTAGTATTGATGGTATATAAATAAAGAAATAATTAGCTTCCTGTTTACAGTCGTGTGATTTGTTAACACTGCTGAAGGAAATGAAGCTCATGACACATGCGCAGATATTTGACATATTGTTGAGGTAGCCTTTATCGCCACAGACTGACCTGGTGAGCACTGGTTTTTATTTTTGTGTTTTATTTGTGGCTGGAGATATTTTGTAAAACAAAAGTTGTGTGGACAGATTGTTTCAAATTTACAGAGGGGAAAAATGTGTGTTCTAAAAAATATCTGTATTGTCATAGACAGAGCCTTAATGGATATTGTTAACATTTGTGTTTTTTGAACTGTGGGTGATGTATTCTGGTTTGACTGGGTGATTCTTTGGGTAATAATTTTGGTGTCAAGATATCTACTGCTGCTCATGCAACTATTAAAACCACAGTATCTGCTTACTCAGCTTAAAATGCAATGCTAACAACACAGAAGCATAAAACACAGCCCTTCACCTACATTACAAGATATCAGGTGTTTAACACATTTAATCTGGACTGATGTCATTCTAAGCTGTACAACACTGGGTTTTTGCTGATGCTATTTATCTCTGTCCAAACTGGCAAGAGTTAAGTTGACATTTGGATAGTTGCACGGCGGGATGCACTGTCCCCTAACACAGACAGGTTTTGTCTGACTGATTAAACATGGTTCAGCAGGCCCATCTGCACCACATGATTCAGATTATATGAAAAGCACATGTTTCTGACTGCTCTTGCTGAATAAATGAACTTTAGGTATTGTCCTTGTGCCTATAAATAAGTGTCCTGATGTCCTCCGGCATTAAATGCACTCTGGATATTTTTAAATAGCAGACATGTATTTACCCGGAGGGCTGTGCTTTTCCAGGTTTGCTACTGCAAGGATGCATCATTTGGTCAAATATGGTTAGTTTTGCATGTAAATTTGCTCCACTCATGCAATGCAAATGGACTGGAGCTATCATTTGGTGGTGGATTTTGGTTCTCTACAGACCTCTTTTCATTGTTCATTCATGTGGGCTTTTTTTTTGAAGCAGGGTTGTAATTTTTTATGCTACAATATAACAAAAATCATCCCTCGCACACTGGTACACTTCTGGCATAGTTATGTGTTCAACATAACAAATGACAACAAGCCTGCATATATATGGTACATACACATTTACTGTATGTACACACTTAACAAAGAACAACAACCAATCCATGAGTCCAAGTAAGGATCATTCAAGTGGATTCTCTGTAACACACCCAATAAAATGTATAAATAATTATCTTGGTATGTCAAAAACCTCAAACAAGAACAAAATATGATCAACAACATAAACAATACATATTCAGAAAGAGGAAGCAGCGCTTCATAAAAGTAAAAGATGTCAATTCTCATTTGAATATGCAGAATAAATAGAGAACAATAAATATCCAAGAATGATATCAACAATAGAAAACAGTGAAGCAGTGCCCTGGAACACACAAAATATCTTAATCAAAAGTAACTGCTCATAATAACATGTCAATAATTTTTTGGAAATACAAAATACAGAAGTTATATGAACCTGAAGTTGAAGATGCAGCTGTGAGTCTTTAGCTCTGGTTAGCAGAAGGCTAAACTATTAGCAACATTTTCTCTCCATGTCTGACATGCTTCTCTGATACTGACACGTTTTGTTTCGTTTATTGTCAGACTCTCTTTTAGACTCTCATTTTGATGAGTCCATCTTCTTTCTTTAGGCTGCTTTGCAGTGTAGGCAATTGTTGCCAATGCTAGAATAGCAACTTTCTCACATCTTCATTTGTAGAACAGCCAATAAGAACGCCCTCTCTCAAAGGTGACCTGTGATTGGCCAAAGTCTCCCATCACAGGCTAGATTTTCTAAAGCCTAAATACAGAGCCAAGAGGAGATGCAGAAGTCCAGTTTTCAAAGTCCACTTTGCTCAGAGTTCATTATGGTATTTTTTCCTAATGAAATCAAAATAAAACTGCCTACCCCAGCTTTAAGGTACAGTACACACCAATGATAAGATGTAAGAAGAAGCAGTGGAGTACGACCACGTTTAGTGTCAAACATGGTTTTTACCGAGATGGTGTTTCATGTGAGACCCCACAAAGAGCAGTTCTCTTTAAATAAATCAAACTAATGGAGGCCTCTGCGAGCCACAGTAAAAACCTGATCATTTTAGATCAGCCTGATTCACATAAAAAGGCCGGGTTCACATAAATAAATGCACCCCACCGTATGTCTTGCTAAATGGATTGCACCTATTACCTGGCAACCTGCCACTTCCCCTTGATTTACCTTACCGTATAAATAAGACAGCATTTTCATAATATGTCCTGTTAGAGGGACTTGAATGGCGGCTTGCCTTGCCATGCATGAGAGCACTTTACTGAGGAGTAATGATCTCTTTAGATTGTATGTGAGATGCTGTTTGTTGTGTAGTACAGAGTGTAGAGTAAAACGTGAAAGCTTTTTGAATTGACCGAGCATGAGAGATGGAGCTTCAGTAATTATTGAAAGAGACAGAGTGTAGAGAAAGCAAATGGACCTGATGCAGCAGCCCTGATGCAGTAGCACATTATCACTTGAATAGGGAGCATATGAGAGCTTTGCTCTTCCTATCTGTCACATCAGTGTGAACATTTAGGACAAATTTTGTACGCTTAAAATCATAGCTTACGTGTTGCTGTGGCTCACTAAATATAATCTTACAAGAGTTGCCCATGAATTGACTTTGCACAGGTCACGTATAGCTGAACCGAGTATGAAAACAAAATAGTTCCACTTGATTAGCATACAAATGACACTAGAAAGAAATAAGATTGATTTATAAAGTTGATCAGCAACAGTAAAATCTGAAACTCTTTCTATGTTGTTGGAAGGAGTATAACTTTTCTTTCTGTGTGTGTTAAAAGTCGTGATCCTTATAATGTCATACCTACGTTGATTTGGTGCCACCTGTGGTCACTGCTGGTAGCAGCAAGTGTCGTTTAATTCTACAGCAAACAATCACTAAGCAGCCACTTTGTCAGAAATACAACACAGGATCAACTGTTATCTTTGTTTACAGTGCAGCCAAACAAATCAAACAGAGCAAATCATTTTCCACACAGCAGGACACAGTAAAGTTGGTTACCTTACTAAGGAGGAGGGCTGGGTATCAGTACTTGATAATTTTAAAATATTGACTGAAATGACCCAGTATTGGAACGTCTACAGTCAAACAGGACCTGAATTTGATCCTTTTTACACTGGGGGTCTGATCCTGAATCCTGATACCTGCTGGATCAGTAAACTTTCTGTTGCTGCTGTCGCATGAGCGCCTCTCCTCCGGCAAATGGTCAGTTAATGTCTGCCCAGTATGTGCAAGCTAACACAGCAACAGCAGCTAACATCTGACACCGCGCCAGTAAACAGCCCCAACAAACCAACAATGACACTGAAATAGCTCGACTCTGTCTTCAAACCGTTAATAACTGTTAGGTAACGTCAGTCATGTTGTGCTAATAGTTAGCTCTGTCACTGTGTATGTGCAGTCAGACGGACTCTTTCAATTGCCCGCAGCAGCAGCTACAACCCATACAGTCTTGGGTGTGGCAAAATTGAGCACAGTGTATTTTACAGAGTTGGCAGTTCAGTGTGCTGAGATGCTACTAAAACATTCGATAGTATGGCTATACACCACTCCATTCATATTATGGGTATCTGGCATCTGTATGTCTGTAGGGAAATAGTCCAGAAAGGGCGGTCGAAATAAACTGAATTCAGAGGTTGTAGGCAGTTTTGAACAGATGCGTTTTTAGGGATTTCTTGAAGGTGGGGAACATAACCCCTCCCCTACTGTATGAAAACTATGTTACTATTCATGTCAGAGCGCACACCATCGGTGTCATTTTGTTCGCCCCTCTGCTTGTGCAGTGAGTTCACTACATTCCGCAAGCTCTCTTAGCTCTGTCGGTGAAATACATGTATGAATAACATCCCTGTTAAATGCCACGATCATTTAAACACATGCAAAATAGCTGTCACTAATGTACCTTTTAGTCTTTCAGCCCGTATCAGCTACCCAGCCTGCTGGCAGTTACTCCTCACTGCTGTTGGTGTGTGCTTTGTGCTAACTTTAGCTGCTGTTAGCTGCTAAAAGTTGTCTATTGCTGCAGAGAGGCTTCTTTTCTTTGGCTCAGGGCATGTGTAGTACAGGGTTAGCTGCTAATGAGAGTCTGTCGCTGTTCAGCGGCTAGATCATCACACCCCCAGTGTCTCAGAGCAGAGAGCACTGCTCATTTTGTCATGATTTTGAATTCTAATTCAATATACATGGTGATTTTTTTAATCATTCAAATTTGGCTGAGTGATTCATAACATGACCGACACGGTGTGGAGTTTGCATGTTCTCCCTGTGTCAGCGTGGGTTACAGGCGGGAAACACCCTGAACAGGTCGCCAGACTATCGCAGGGCTGACACATAGAGACAGACAACCATTTACGCTCACATTCACACCTACAGGCCATTTAGAGTCACCAGTCAACCTGCATGTGTTTGGATTATGGGAGGAAGCCGGAGTACCCGGAGAAAACCCACGCTGACACGGGGAGAACATGCAAACTCCACACAGAAGGACCCTGGCCGGCCGGTGGATTCAAACCCAGGAGCCTCTTGCTTTGGGGCCAGAGTGCTAACCACTGCACCACCATGCTGCCCTGTGACAAACTCATTTCATGCATATTTATTTTTGCTTTACGCAAACTTTAAACTAATTGTTTTTTCAAAGCCCATAAAAAGACTCCTTAACTGCCTCTGTTCTCTCCTTTAAACAATACAATCAAAAGCTTGTAACGTAACATTCACCACCTCTATACCTTTTAACCTTTTTTTGCAGCATTTTAACTTTGTTTTGATTGTTGTCTCTTATCCAGACAGGATAACTGAGGTGAAGACAAACATCTACGTCACCAGCTTTGGACCAGTTTCAGACACAGACATGGTGAGAGCAGATATTGGACATTTATTTATTGAGTTTAATTATCCACCCACATCTTTGCTGCTGTATAAACACTTAGAGAACAACACCACTCTAGAGGAGTACTCTCTGTTCATACCATACTTCATAACTTTAAGGAGGAGAAGATGCTTCTTTTGCCATATTTTTAGAATCATTACGGCTTCCCCTCCTTTCATAATTGCATCATGTCCCTCTCTTTCTCCCCACACACACCACAATACTGAAGTGGGATGAGTTTTTTTTCCACACTACAGCACGATGTCTATTCATCTGACAATTTTCATCTTATAAATTATTGAAAGTCCTCTTGTTATTCAAGTCACTCCTTTGTTTATCCTGGGCTTTCCTGTTTATCATTCTGAAACACGTGCCCACCCTCACATCATATCATCAGCGCCCCTCCTATTGTTGAAGACCCATTTTCCAAGTGATTGATCTATTGATTTAGCAGTTATGATGTTGGAGTTCAATGCAGTAGCCTCTGAAAGATATGTAAACTAGAAGGCACTCAGCTGAACATAAAACGCCACTTATGCGAAGCAGGTCTCAGACACAGAATAATAAGTCGTTTGGACTAAAAAATAAAAATTATCTCATGGTCGAAATCCCAGATCCTAGACACCACCCACATGTGAGGGTGATCCGTCCACTAAATTTCAGCTAAGTCATCCCTCATGTCTCTTTTTTTTTATTTTTTATTTTGCAATCAAACAGATGGACAGACAGACAAACAGCTGACAGGGCTGAAAACATCATCTCCTCCAATTTCACTGGCAGAGGTCATCACTGAATACTGTAGTCACAGCCATTAGAGCTTACAGCCCAAGAAGTAAGCCACTAATATGTCAGAATAAAAAGAAAACATGGGGTAATATCACATCAATGTATTTTCAGGTTTGAAAATTATATATATTATTATTCATTCATGAGTAAAACAGTATAGCAGAATAAAGTCTAAGGCTGAACATATGTGATTTATTGCAGGTTGTAGTCTTGCACAGCCTGAAATATATTCCCCTCTGACCTGATTGATTTATTCAGATACTGTCGAGCAATACAGCCGATTGCTGAGGCGGTCCGCTTTATAGGATTTATGAGAGGTCTACTGACAGCCAAAGCCGGAAAATGAAAGGAAAATCATAAGTAGAAGAAGAAAAGGAGGAAAACGTAGTGTAATCTTTAAAAATAGAGACAAAACAGCTGCATATTCTTTGGCTGCAGCTTTATGAGTTGGAACTGTAGGTGTGGTCTGTGTAGTAACACCATGCCTGAAAGGATAATTCTGTTTTACAACAATTCGAACGGGACAAGAATCACAAGCAGTGAGGTGATCAGAAAGGTTTTATAGGTGACAGTAAGTCTGGAGGTGTTCCATGTTTTTCTTCTTGTCAAAAAAACACATGGGGAAAAAATAGAAATGTGTCTTTAAGTACTTCATGACTTTCCTACCCTGCCTGTGGCACTCAGCCTGAGGCCCATTTGTTAATATTGAAGACATATATCTTTAAAAACATGTCACAGATATATAGTTTCATTTTGAAAAAGGCTCAGTAATTTCCCTAAAAGAGCTGGGCACTGTAGTTTTTAGCAAATATGGTGGAAACAAGGAGGAAATGGTACATTTGTTCAGGGACTATTTTCAGTTGCGGATCAATACACATTTGGCCAGTGATTATTTATGGGAGCACGATGTGTTATGTAGGATTTACTCATAATAGATAACATTATGTTGCTAATTAATGTGTTTTTAATCATTTCTGGACCAAATAAGAATAATAACCAACATCAGGCTTTAGCTTCTCAGACAAGACTTGAAATAGAAATAGATTTGTTGGAGAAATGTTGCTGTGTTCCCAGATCTCAAGTACTTTCAGCCCAGTCACCAGAAAACAATGTTGGCATTGCACGTTTCCACAAACCACAGATGCGTTGTACGGTATTATGTAGCAGATGGTTGAAAATTTACATTTTAATAGTGCTGTGGTTACTATGTGGTTAAGTTTAGACACAAAAACCACTTGGTTATGATTAGGAAAAAAAACATGTAACTGAAAAGATCCAGTTTCAGCAGTGCAGTTGGAGAAGCTGTTGATTACTCTGTAAAAAACAATTGCTTTTTGTGACACTGTCCTGTCTGGAAAACTGCGTCAGGTCACTACGAACTTGCATGTTTGGTGCCTAAAAAGCTGCTGGAAAGGCAGAGATGACTTACAGAACAACTAGTCTTGTTGTTTGTTGGTGTTGAACAGTGATCTGCGGCTTGGCAGGCATCTCGCCTAGGTGACAAGCCATCCACCATCCCCTCCACCTACTGATGACAAAGTCAGCTCATTTACTACGTCACTTTAGAAAGGTTGACACATACATATGAAATGAACAAATGTAACATATTTATGGTATGTAGAAACATACAATGCCAACATTTTCTCCTCTGGGCTGGATTAGTACTTTAGTGGGTAAAATGTTACTGTAACCAATACCCAACATGGTAAAAAACAAACAAACAAAAAAACGATACCCATATTTCACTAAACCTTTACTGTAATTTACTGTAAGAGCTGCTGCACCACAAAAGAGAGTCTGTACTTTTGTTTTTAGTTTCAGTGCCCTGTGATCTAAATGTCAGAGGCCTTTCAACTGTGACAGCAAAAAACACTCTGGAGGAATTTATCTCCTTCTCACTTTCACTTGCTGTGTGTGTGTGAATCACACAAACACACACTCACACATACACACATTTCGCAGTGCAGGGCTTTCTGCCCTAAATCCTTCCTTGTGTGCGGTTTCTTCTGACAACGGAGGATTGTAGGTCAAGGGGTTGTCTTGGCCTCAGAACCAGCTTAGGAAAACACCGGCTCAGAGGGCTGAGAGGAACACGGAGTGCGTGGGACTCACCTTGATGGAGCTTTGACAAATAGAGGAAGCCATTCAGTGCCCAGGTTTTTAAGTGGCAGGTGAAGTCAGTCATGAAGAACTCCTGCTTGTAGGCTCTGAAGAAACAGGGCAGCGGAGAGTACCCTGTGTTTTATTTGATTTTTTTTTTGAGCAGATATGGGACTCATTTTCATATTGGGAAGCTGAAGCATAAAAAAAGAGTCAAAACACAGTTTGATTATTTACTTATTTAACTCCTCTGCCCACAGGAGTACACCATAGATGTTTTCTTCCGGCAAAGCTGGAAGGATGAGAGGTTGAAATTTCACGGACCAATGAATATTCTGCCTCTCAACAACCTGATGGCGAGTAAAATCTGGACTCCGGACACCTTCTTCCACAATGGGAAAAAGTCTGTGGCTCATAACATGACCATGCCTAATAAACTGTTGAGGATCAAAGATGACGGGACGCTGCTGTACACCATGAGGTAATTCAAGTCCAATGAGCATGTCTGAAGAGAAAGTCACAAAGTATTCATTATATTCATGTTTAATGTGCTGAGATAGATTTATAGGAATAGTTTATCATTGTAGGTAATACACTTCATTGCTTTTTTGCCAAGTTAGATGAGAAGACACCGCTCTTATGTCTGTACGCTACATATGAAGTCACGGCTGGCAGCCCATGATTTTAAAGGGATAGTTTGTGTTTTTTTAAGTGGGGTTGTATGAAGTACTTATCCATAGTTAGTGTATTACCTGCAGTAGATGGTGGGTGACACGCCCCCAGTTTGAGAAGGCAGGCTGGAGTACCACCACAAGCTAGCAATGTACTACTGTGGATGGGGGCAGCAGCAAAACGTATTTTAGCCACCAAAAAAAGTTTTACATAAAAAAAGCCAAATGCAGTTTAAATGTATGCTATATTTAAAATATTTTCACAGCTTTACTTTGCTACAGACAACCCTTTCCGATGGGGAATTGAAGTGGTTACATTGCTCTTTTCAAAGCCAGACCAACAGTAATTTAACATTGCTGAACACAGGAGCTGCTGGTCAGCTGCCTCACTCTATTAGTTTGTTTGTGTTTTTGTGTGACTTTGGTGTTTTAATGGATTAGTATGGATTCACCGAAGTCTCACAATAACACATACTAACTAAGTGATTGAGGCAGATGTAGACCAACACCTCCCGTATTCAGTGAGCTAAAATTACAGTTGTTCTCAATGGAGTCTGGTGGCTTTGATGAGAGCATAGACGGAGAACTTAGGCTGTTAACACCTTCCCAGTTGTAAGGGACTGGCTTTGGCAAGGTAAAGTGGTGAAAATATTCTCAATATAGCGTACATGTCAACTGATTTTGGATTTTTTAGGTGGCTAAAATATGTTTTGCTGCTGCTCTCATCCACAACAGTACGTTGCTTACCTTCTGTGGCATTACTCCTGCCTGCTTCTCCAAACTGGGGGCGAGCCTGTAGGTAATACACTGACTATGGATAAGTACCTCATACAACCCTACTTTAAAAGATCAGAACTATCTCTTTAATAGTCTGGCACATGAAACCACAACTTGGCATTTTACACTTTGGGTTTTTGGCAGATTAAACAAAGAAAGTTGGCTGTTTCCCCCTGTTTTTGTGCTAAGCTAAGCTAACAGGCTGCTGGCTGTAGACTCATATTTATTCATATTCATATTTAGTCTCAGCTAATTCTCTCTAACTTGGACAGAACACATATCTTGCTAAAGCATGTGTGGTGCGGACAGAAGTATGTCCAGAAGCTATAGCTACAGACTTCATGTTCAAATGTATTCTTTGTGCATCCAATTTTATGCAACGTAGCATCTTTTTGTCAACGTGCCTGTCAGCAAAATCAATTTAAATGATAAACAGTTGTAGATTGTTTCCACAGTGGTTGAATAATGTTGTACAATAGGGAAGCTGCAAACAATACAGTTTCTTATCAAAGAACTAACCTACAATCTCATGTAGACACGCATTAATGTTTGGATTTCTGCTGGTCTCTGCAGCACCTTGTTTACTTTGCTCTGCTGATTACAGTTAAGATGAATTATTTTTGTTTCAAGGCATTACAGATGGGATGTGTCTTGAATAGTGCATGAGGCTTGTGAGTTCTTTTTTTTTTTTTTCCTTTTGAGACCGTGCCTAATCTGTGCTGTTTACTTTTCATGCATTTGCAAAGTCTCCTTAATTTTCTGTGAATTGGATGCAGGTTAACTGTGCATGCAGAGTGCCCAATGCATCTGGAGGATTTCCCCATGGACTTTCATTCCTGTCCGCTAAAATTTGGCAGCTGTGAGTAACTCTGATGATGATAGCGCCTCAGGGACCTTTAAGTAAAATACTATTTTCTTTTTCTTTTTTTCTCCTCGCTGGTTCTTTGGCAAGAGAGCAGCCTAAGAACTGAGTGAAGCTGGAATGCATGGCTCACTTCTCTGGCAGTAGCCCTTCAAATATGAACAAAAATATGCAGCAATTAAACAGATTAACTGACAGGTAAAGGACTGAGTGGAAATGTCACTGGGAAGTATGGTGAAAAGGACTTTAAACTCATCCAAATGTTTTATTTTATAAGTTTTAGATCTGTTTTAATCACTATTTTATTGCCATGGCTTCTTTACATTTGGATGAAGATTTTTTGCTTTAAGCTGTTCTTAAGATATTGATTTAAAAATAAGGGATTATTAAGTATCAGTGCATCAGTACATGGTGGGTCATGTCTGAAATGCCTTGACTGCTCACATTAATTAACTACTTTGAATGCATTTATGTTGTGACCTACAGTATTTCACATGAAGCTCATTTGTTGCAAAAATCTGTAGCATAACATGATTGGCAGAACATTTCAATAACTGTATACTGAGGGAAAAATCTGTTTTTCTATTTCATCAGGTTCGCTTTCAAATTTCATATTCAGTGTACGCTGTGACTGATTGAAAAGGGCAAATGTCACTGTGCATCAATTGCTTGTTGGCGTTTTATGAATTCCATCTTCAGCCACTGAGAGATTTTTTTCTCTCTACAGTATTCACTCTATTTTTCTAGAAACCCAGCTTCAAACACAATGTAGAGGGGGCTTTTCATTTGGGTCACTGAAATAATTTCTCGAAAAATCATCAATAGCTGTGGCTGCCCCAGATTTATCCCCTATGGGTTTATCCTCTCCTCTTTTTTTTTTTTTTTTTTTTTTTTAGATGCCTACACAATCTCCGAAGTGACTTACGCTTGGACTCGAAATGCTTCTGACTCTGTGGTGGTGGAAGGAGAAAGCTCCCGCCTGAACCAGTATGACCTGCTTGGACAAACAGTCGGACAAGAAACTATCAAATCAAGTACAGGTAAGCTTCTGTGGAGGTCTTTTAGAAGTCTAAAAGGGATTAAAGGGCCCATATTATTCTCATTCCCAGGTTCATACTTGGATTGGGGGTTTCTACTATAACATGTTTACATGATTTAATTGTCAAAAACACATTATTTCTGTCATACTGTTTGCCTAAATATATTTATGTTCGCCCTCTGCCTGAAACATTCTGTTTTAGTGTCTGTCTCTTTAAGACCCCCTTAAGTACATCCTACTCTGATTGGTCAGTGTATTAGAGCTTTCCATATCTGCGCTCTTGGCATCTTTGCACCATCACGACGAATGAATGTAGCGGCATCTTCTTCTGTTATGGACTGCTTCTCTGGGATTGCATTGCTAGGAAACAGCTTGAGTCCAGCTTGTTCCTGTCAGCTGTTCCTGTCAGCTGTTCCTGTCAGCTGATGTAATTCACAGACAATGACAAACAATTTAATCAGGAATGGGACCCATTTAAGCTGTGTTTCCACCAAAATCTGTAGGTATAGTACCTTTAGAACCATATGGATGTGTACCTTAACCATGGATCTGTTGAGTGTATCCGCTGTAGAAGTACACTTAAATGTAGTTGGGATTATTGTTACTCACTGCTCTGTCCAGCTCTCTCTATATTTCCTCTTCACTGCTGATGTAGAGGGGCGTCTGCACCCTGTTAATCATCCATGGAATGGGATTGCACGCTGACATTTTCAGAACAAAAAAGAGCAGCCTGGAATGAGACTTTCTCTCTCAATGGGATATTTAAAAATAGCAGTTTTGTGCATTGAGTCCTTGTCGAGAAAGAGCAGGGGTTTAGTGCTGCTGGAGCACACTGGCTTGACTCACCATTGTGTTTTTTCTTCAGGTGAGGAAATAGAATACATGAACTTTGCATAATCTGGGTGAAATTTATGTACATTTTTTTAAGTGCTTGAAGAGCCAATCATCAATCAAGTGTATGTCATCCAAGAGAGGCAATAAAAACTAATGTAACTGTCAAAGTTGTCATATTGACATTTAAGGTGTTATGATATATTCATATGGTCAAGTCATGCATTGAGTAAAATGCAAGAAAACTTTCCACCTTAAAAGTTGCTAGTAGCTGTTGGCAGTAGCCTTTAAACGGCACAGTGAATTAAATTATTTCCTCTTAGTCCATAGCTGCTAACTGTTTAAGTGTTAAAGCGTTTAACTGTTAACTGCCGCTAACTAGTAAAAATTAAGAGGAAGCAAAACATCCTGTCACTTTAAAGTTATAGTTTGCTTATGTCCTTTGTGTGAAACTTGCCACTGTATGAACAGTGATTACATTAAGGTGGATTCATACTTGTGCGTCAGCTCTATGCAGAGCCTACACCTCAGCCTATGCAAGTTGTGAGCATTCATACATGTGCGATGGTGTGTCTGTGTCACTCTGCACCTCCAGTTACAGTACACGTACAAAACACTAGTCGGTGGTGAAGTTTCTGTGAAGTGCTATAAAGTTTACTGAATATAAAACACACCTTAAACACACATTAATGACAATTTCAATTACAAGAACAAAATCAGCGTCATCATAACTAATAAGATTCAAAGACAAAACACTTGTCTTTTACTGGATACATTTTCCCCACAAATACAACATGCGTTATTAGCACAAGCCTATGGCAATTTACATTGTATAAATTAGCCTAGCGGCTAGTGGACTTTTCCTTTACTCGTGTGAATCCAGTGACCACAGCAACATTTAACAAAGGTAACGTTACAAAATCAGGCTCCATTACAACTCACAAGGTTCACCCACGAAACAACTGTCTTATACTAAACACGTTTTCCAAAAAAATACAACATGCTAACGTTTTTAGCACAAGCCTATGGCATTTTACATTGTATAAGTTAGCCTAGTGACTAGAAGAGATTTTCTCTACCTAGATGAAGCCATAAATCAGTCACAAGACTTAAAATATTATTTTGTGGAGGCTTTATTGTCTTCACAAATTATTCGTTGCTATCTGTGAAAAAAAGAAGTAAATTACAGCTTTGTTTCCACTGAGGGAAATGGTTGTAGCTTACAAAAATAGTCAGGAGGTCTGCGTCACTGTGATGTGTAGTTATATTTCTGAGGAGGTGCACATCAGACTATGGTGTAGGTTACGGCGTTGATTCGACACAGAGGTATAAATCCTGCTTAACCTTCAAAACTAGCCACAAATCACCTCTGAGCAAGGGCAGTTCACCACTGACCAGTTAACAAACTGTAGTGTTTCTAACTCCACCTTTTAGTATCAGTACCCCAACAGAGGCGTGACCAAAAATAGTGACTGTATGGAACGGTTCTATACCATCCATAACTTTTCACAGTGGAGACACAAAACAAGCATTCTAATGTGTGTTAAACTGTATTTATATAGCACCTGTACCTGCTTGATATTTAAAAAAAAAAAAAAAAAAAAAAAAAAGACTTACAATCTGGGACCTTGAAATTCAACTCATGACTCCTACTGACCATCTTCTGCAGATAAGGTTCTTCTACCTTAGAAAATGTCTCAGAAATGGTAAAGAAACCCCAGAATTGTTGTTTTCAAATACTTAAGAAGTTTTGAGGCCACTCTACTGAAATAGACCAGGTTTTCCTCGATAGTTGCCAGCTGGCATGCAGCTAAATGTAGGTATTTAATTTAGTTTCTAATACACCCTTTAGCAACAAAACCTGTGCAAACACAATCTGAAAACTGTGATGACATCTATAGCTTCGATCTGCTTAATTTTGTGGCACCATGAACCCAAATATCTTTATTACCTCAGCTCCAACGTGTGTGAGTGTGAAAATCAAGCTGTGAAAATTTTGTGCTTGTTTGGGTGGATGTTGAACTTGTCCACCTCCTACATGTTGCAGGAGGCGGCCGTAGCTTGCTGTGAAACGCTCGCTAAGTTTTGTCTTTTTGTTACTCACTTCATTTGGCTTGAAAAATGCAGGGAAACATTTGTTCTGGCTTCCTCTGCATGACAAAGATTCAACAAAACAGGGATTTGGCAGTCATGCATCTCGAATTTCCTACTTTGTTCTGTATTTTGTTGATCTGCATTTAGCATGGCCTGCAGGTCCAGAAAGCAACATGACAGGTGAGGTGCTGCTGTGACAAGCCTTTCCACCTTATAACCCCACCACCACACCCCACCCTTTAGAGGTTAAAGATGTGGAGACATTAGAATGCAGTGCAGTGTTTGAATGGATTTTAAATGGATTATAAAAGATAAAAAAATAGATGACAGATGCAGTGCTTCACATAAGGGAGTGCACCTGTCTGTTGTAGCTGTCAGAGACACTAACAGAGGAGCTCCAGGAGAAAAGAATAGCTGCTGTGTTCTTCAGTGATTTAAGTGTCTTATGTTGGTGCCCAAAGACACAGGAATGTCTCACAAAAGTGCAGTGATGCGTGAAATGACAAAGGAAATCTATGTTCTAGGCCCAGAATGTGAATAAGTCGGTGTGCATTGAAAATGTGGCATTTCACTCAAATGAACCTGCAGGAGACATTGGCAAGTGAATCCAGCAGTGACAAACCCATTAGTAGACAGGATAATTAAGTCTAGAGATTTAAAACATGAAGAAAAATGCAAGAGGTAAGTTTAAAAGCTGGTAAAGCCTTCTGAAGGCTTTAAAATATTTCATATAAGTCCCCCAAACAGCGATTGTCTAGTTATATCACTGCAACTGAACTACAGTTGGCACAGCAGACCTGATCAGCTTTGGATTTTATAACATGCTGCAGCCAACTCAGTCGCCAGAAAAAGCTGAATGTTGGCATTGTATGTTCCTGCAAACCATGGATACATTATGTTTATGTGGTGGATACTTTGAAACTTTATATTTCTTTGTGTTTCAACAATGCAATGGTTAACGTGGTTTGGTTTAGGCACAAAAAGCATTTGGTTATGGTTCGGAAAAGACTGTGTTTTGGCATAAAATGCCTGTTTTTGTGGTATTTTACCTGCAGGAAATGCAGGGATATTTTGGTAAAAAACAACTACTTTTCATGGCACTGTCCCCCGCTATAAAAACAGTAACGGGTCACTAAAAAGCACCCAAGCTTGGTGGCTAAAATGCTAAAACCAGCCAATTTCATTGTATGTTGTTCTCAAACAGTGTCCTACAGTGTCTGCAGCTTGGCAGGTGCCTCGCCTATAGTGTCACTATCCACCATCCCTTCCAACTTCCAATGATAAAGTCAGCTCATATACTACTTCAGAAACACTGATACATAAGAAACATACAAATGTGATATATCTGTGCTTTGCAGAATCATTCAATTTTTGAACTCTCTCTAATATTTTGTGTTGACTCACTTCATATGTGTGAATGAACTCTCATTATACATATGTGAAATTGCTGAATCGATGAATGAACTTCTGTGGGTATGTCCTTGGCGACATACGTCTCCGGAGGATCTCAGTGCTCATTGGCTGTTGCTGCACAAATTGGTTGCTGAATTTCAGACTTTTCAAGTCTCGCAAATGAGTGTATGACACGAAATTGTGCTACTTTTTTTGCATGTTTTGTGTCATTCATATCGTGTCCATCGCACCATCCAGCGGGGATTAGCAATTTATCGCATCTATACATTGACTTTACATGTAATTCAAATATTTCAGGCGCAAATAAAACAATTCGTGCTTGCTGTTTGTGTCATCCTCTTTAATAAAATGGATAACACAATGCCATAGACTTACATTGGGAAGGAGACAATCCATTCAGTCCAGTAACATTTCTAAAGCCTAGATGAGCCACACGATTAAACCATTTTATCCCTACTGAAGTTAAACTGGAAATAAGCCTTTCATCTGGTGAAAGTTTCTTGTATATATCCTCCATGTGCCCAAAGATCGAGGTAATTTTAAGCACTGAATTCGAACTTCATGCCTTATGCACCACTGAGCAACTTCCATAAGAATAACAGGGCCCTGCCTTCAACACCGTATCCAGTTCTCTTTATACGTCCATGGTCCAAGTAGATGAGCAGATAAGGGCCATTCAATTTGGCATGTTGTAACTTAAATTGAACTCTTATCTTTTCTCAGTCCTGTATCTAAAAATACACATTTAGCTATTCAAAATATGTAGTAATATCTCAGGCCACTTTAAAAAATTTTTTTAATTTTTTTTATAAGGTTTCTAAATGGAAGAAGATTGGATTTTTCTCAGTTCTGTCAACAAAACTCTTCCAACTTTGAAAGTCTCAGGACTGAGTGGAGGACTGAAGGGTTGTATTGAACTAACACATTTGAATTTCTAATGAGAACATGTATTTTATGTTTAAATTGGAATTGGAGTCATACAATGATACAAATAATAGATATCTGAAGGATTTTAATCATCGTATTTTATGGTGAAGTGTAGGCACTTAGACAGAGTTATGTCAAACTAATTAGCCCTACACTGCAAAACAATAATAATGATGTTTGTTATTTCCATGTCTCCATGCCCTTGGGTGAGGATGCAGAGTTTTTTGTCTGGCATAATATCATGCATGAAGCCATCAAGAGCATTTATAAGGCCTTTTGACCCAACCAGCTCTTGGAGCTAACCTGCTAATGCCAGGTGGCTACAACTGATAAAATTACCTGCCCCCGTTATCAGTGAATATTGCATTTGTCCAAGCATGACAGGCATAGCAACAGTCACAAAGGGAAAGGGCTTAGCAAACAGTACTTCCTCTCTTAAGTCTCCTTGTTACAGTTATTCTTAGAGGTTGTGTGAAAAAAAGATGTTTAGGCTAGTTTTAAATGCACACGCAGTAACCAAATCCACAAGCATGTTGTCTTGAAGCTTTGCTAGGTCTGTCAAAGCCCTGTACAGAAATAGAAATATGCACTATCCAAGATAGTAAGTTGTCACGTTTAATTTATTTATAAAACACTTTAAAAAAGCATATTGTTCACAAAGTGAAGACAAAGAGCACAGATACAGAGAAAAGCAGCCTATAGTATGACAGAAAGAGATAATGATGGCTAAAAATAGATCTAACACATTTCATGCAAACACACTAACACAGATGCCAAGAAACAGGGCCAGAACTTGAGTGTGCACACATGAGTCTATATGCACGTCTGTGTGTGTGAAGATGAGAGGGACGCCATCAATGTCCAGGGAGTAGACAGCAGACAGTGAGGAGGACTAGCTTGAAAGATGAGATCAGGAATTGAATGGAAGTCGTGGTGAATAAATGGGCATTGAGTCTGGACTTGAGTCAGTGAGGCTTCCTCTTGAGCGCTGAGAGATGGTTGGCAGCTGTTTTCTTTACATGCTGGGAGTGACAAGGAATGTGACACCCAGTGGCTGGAGATTATATGATGACAGGAAGCAAATCACTGGTGAAGGCTGTGTAATACGTTGTAAGTTAGAAATAAATTCATGCATTTACAGGGAGCCACTGGAGAGAGAACGAGGCCAGGCTGCAGCGTGATGTGTTCTGGTTTTCTGTATGTAAAGAAAAGGAAATAGTGATTATTAAAGAGATCAGAAAACAAGCCTAGATTAAAGATATATGTTTAGAGCCTTTGAGGTGTCTCTAGAGCATTTAAAAAAGACATGTCTAATATATGAGATTTTTACTGCTTTGGAGAATAAATTTGTCATCTACCTTGTGTTCATGTCTGATGTTTTTAGCTTAATTCTGTCAGCAACCATCATGTCACACAGCAAATAAAAATGGAAATGACTCTACAACATGGTTCTCCTCTAAGTAAGGCTCCCTGCTGTGGCAATACATTGTAGCAGAATGAAATACTTAGCACAGTGATAAATAACATGCAGGGACCATTGCAAATAATCCCCCCGTGGTTATTAACTTAGAAATAAACACCCTCCAGGGTGCGCACAAACAGAGCAGAACCAAAGCAGGTGGAGACTGGGTGGAGTGGAGCAGCAGTAACAGCAGCAAGCACACGTCAGCATGCAGAGTGAATGTGAATGTGAGGGTCTTTAAATAGGCCGCCAGAGCAGTGCAGCGAGATGTGATTGCTGCGGTTGTGGTTGGTTAACTGTCAGTTGACACAACAGAGGATGACGCCTGACTATGTCATGTTGAGAGTAGTTAATCTATGTAATGCTTCATCACTGAGGTCACAGCAAAATAAATGTTACGTCATTATAAAGTGGATAATAATAATCATAATAATAATGATGTGAGTGTAAGGAGTAAGAACAACTGAAGACTTGTGAGTGAACCAGAAGGACCTTAAAATACACCTGATATATTTGCTAAATTCAACAGACAATTTATCTTTACACGCAATGTATCACAGTGCATGTTGCCATGGTAACATGGCCATAAACCTGTCAGAAAGTACTTAAATTGGGTGAGCTAACGGTAGATTCAAGCTGCTTTCTGCACAGTAATACGGTTTGTGGGTGTAGTTCAGTAGAAAGAAAATAGTTCCTATAGAAACTGCTCACAACAGGGTTTGTGGATAATCTTGAGTGTCTTGATTTCTAGAAAAAGACATTGCTGTTGAGTTTTTCAAATGTATTTTTTGGCGCTTTCAGCACCACAAGCTGAGTGCCATCTAGTTCCATTATATTGGAGAGGAGGCGAACATCTCTACAGCCGATATCTGCAACAGTATCGTAGGCAACTTGACTTGCTTCAGTTTCTCAAAGATGTTTCACCTCTCATCCAAGAGGCTTCTTCAGTTCTAAAGAATTTGTTGAAGACGTTTCACCTCTCATCCACAAGGCCTCTTCAGTTCTGAAGAAGCCTTGTGGATGAGAGGTGAAACATATTCAAGAAACTCAAGCAAATCCAGCTGCCTACAATACAGCACTTAAGATTACCATGACCTGGATGACTGTGAACCTTAACCAACATGTCTGACATGGCCTTTTAATGGATAAAAAGGTCTGGGTTGTAGCAAGGAGCAAGACCTTGCTAAGCCTTTAGACCAGTTGAATCAAGAAATAATTTCCAAAACAGATTGGTAGCCAGCCAGGCTAAGGAGGCCTGAGTAATCATACCCAAAAAATAAAAACATTATTGGTAAAAGTCCTTGCTGCAGCATCTTACACAGCTTGGAACAATGCCACCATTTAAGTCAAGTAAAAAAAAAAGGTGTTGATGGGTGGGTGAAGGTGATGAGACGATCTGTACAATCCTCTATTTCACTGAGTGACAGTACAGATCTAATTTTAGCATTACTACTTAGTTGAGGAAAACATGATGGAAGAAGCTTTTGAAATACAGTTCTTGCAGGACGATGACAGCAGTGATCATAATACTGGTGAGAAATGTGTAGGTGTACTATAATTACTGGGAGACCAGGGTATTTTGCATTTTTTGTCCATTGTGTCTAAATGGTGTATGCGTGACATCACTGCAAACCATCTTTCAAATGAAACCATCTTTATTAGATTGCTGAATGTGTTTTTTCTACTTTATTGCAACTAATTTTATGTATGAAAATCAGCATGCAGAAATTTAAAATCTGCTTTGGAAAATGGCCGGCATCTATGCAAAGCATGTATTTTTTCTAGCAAACAAGTTATGGTGGTTATGGTTAGGTTAACATCGAAACCACTGGTATGGACCTTTAAGAAGAGTGAAGGGAGTCGGGTCTGTGGTGGAAATGTGAATAATGCGTATCATGATTCAGGAGAACATAAAGAATGAGTTACATGTGATGATGGTGAAAGAGTTTGAGAAGTTTGTTCCTGGTGGAGGATACTGACCTTGGGGTTAGCGCCTCCAGACTTGAGCTGTAAAGTCGAGGGAGGAGTGGGCGGTGTGCAAAGCATGGCTGAGGAGTTAGACGTCTTTTTGTGCCTGAGCGTGCACAGTGAGTCCTCTTTCTCACAAGCTGCTCCAATTTTCATTGTGGGAACCTTTTTTTATGCTGAAGTAGGGATTTCAAGGCGGTGTGGGTGAAAGCTTCGGAATCATGTCAAAAGCTAGACGTGCTTTCTTAGATCAGAATCAAGGCGTGAGATATCCCAGTAGCATTATTGGGATATTTATCCTGATATTAGACTTATTTAAGAGGTTTACCAATTTTTACTAATACTTGCAGAAAATGCTTCTACCACAGAATTTCTAACTGTGTCCCTACATCAAGTGCTCCACCACTGTTCCCTATAGGTATCAATTACCAGTATAGAGTATTTCCCCAGTGACTGCATTCCACTATCAAGGGAATCCCTGCTTCAGTTTCATTGAGTAAGAATATCCTTTCATGCACTAAATGCTCCTATCTAGGTTAAGTGGTGTATGATGCCTCGGTAGAAGGCAGAATGCCTGCCAGTGCCTGTTTCTCCTGTTTAACTAGTCACTCCACATTATCTGATTGGCTGACTTTAAATTAATCATTCATTACTAGTGTGTCAGTGTTTGGTGTAGCGTACTTGCAAACTAGGTCATTTGGCACGAACGAATGTGCTCTCAGGCTTCGCAGGGACGGACATCTTGCATAAGCCTGTGAACACATCAACACACTGTTACAAAAGTCTTGCTATTCAGCCATACATCTATGTGTTGCACAGTCATGTTCGACTTGTTACTTTAAAGCACTCACTGTTTCAGTGTTCATGAAAAACACTTGTTTTGTTTGCTGTTAAAAACAATTTTTCGTGTTACTGCATTAATTATACATAGAAATCCATGAGTGAACTGAACTGAATGTTTAACATCATACACAGTGTATAATGTATGATGTTCCAGTAATGTCATAGGGGCTTTAATATAAATGTACTCGAAGAACTGGGCATATATATTTTTTTAATATGCAGCAACTGATGATTTTTTTCTTGTCCATGTTGGGGCAGCAGAAACAAACTGTAAACACTGTCATATTAACATCTTTTCAGTTGCAGCAGACAGTTGCCTAGTTATACATCCAGTAGATAGGGAGTAACATTAGCATTATTTTGGAGTTGAATTTCTGGCCACCTGACAACTAAATGCTGCGCTGTTAGCAATTGCTAGCACCAAGTTTCAAGTAGACACTTAGCAACTCGCTAACTTTGTCTGCTTGTACTTTGGTGATGGGTAGGTAGCGTTTAACGGGCCCAGACACACATTAAACCTACATCAAGGAACTAGAGGCAATGAAGGCAGACTGTTAGGCCGCTAAATGTTGCCTGGGTCTTGGCCAAAAAGTTGCACTTGAACACACTGCAAAGACTACCACCAATGGCCAGCCAGCACGAACATTCTCCACCTGGGTAAGAGCAAATATCTCTCCATACCAGCAGGTGGCGGTAGTCTGTATTTGTCATTCAAAAAAAGGAAACCAGCAGACTAGTGATGGGATTTCTTGTTCACTTGTGAGAGCCGGTTCTTTGGCTCTCGTTCACTTTGAAGAGCCGGTTCAAAGATGCAGTTCGTTCGTTTGTTGTTGTTTTTTTGGGGGGGGGTTATTGCTCTGTGTGTGTGTGGAGGGCGGGTGTTAGTGGGTTCAACAACGAACCACATTGATGATTTATCGCATCACATAATCTGGATATTGTAACGTGGACCCAGAATAGACCCTGCACATATAAAGTTTGGTGTAGCCATAGCAACGCCCTTTATAAACAACAAGCCTGCCAATACAAGCAAGTGCTGATAGTGGGTTAGCTTCCTACCTTTCGTTTCTAACCGAGGGGGGTCATCAACACAACGTGAATTAGGAACTGGCTCGTTTACTCTAAAGAGCCGGTTCACTCGTTCACTTCAAAGAGCCGGTTCAAAGAGTTGGCTCGTTCGCGAACGTCACATCACTACAGCAGACTGACAGGATGGATTCAAGATGCAAGTTAGCCACTCAATACATTAATAACCCGATGTAGAAAGAACAAATAATATTCACAGTGAGCTAGCGATCAATAACTCAAACAATTACAAACCATTTCTGCTAAAGAGCTCAATAGTTAAAAAAATAATTGTACCTAAAATAATAAGTTTGGGGCGGCACGGTGGTGTGGTGGTTAGCACTGTCACCTCACAGCAAGAGGGTTGCCGGTTCGATCCCGGGTGTGGGAGCCCTTCTGTGCGGAGTTTGCATGTTNAGTCTGGCGAACTGTCCAGGGTGTACCCTGCCTCTCGCCCGATGTCAGCTAGGATAGGCTCCAGCCCCCCCGCGACCCTCAAGAGGATGAAGCGGTTAGAAGATGAATAATAAGTTTGTTTCAGTCTGACGCCCTCTTGACTTAATTAATTTTTTTGCTTTCCTCACTTCTGGCGGGACATGCTGAAAAGCTGTCCACAGCCTGTATGTCAGGGACCTCAGACCTCTTTTTTTTTGTTTTGTTGTTGTTGCTGAAAACAGCTGCCTGCTGTGGACAAAAACCAAAGAGAGGGAACTAAAATGGTAAAAGTTCAGGTAGAAAACCAAAACGACATGTTGAAAGACGCTAAAAATCTCGCTAGATCTGACGGGAACTCTAAAGTTGTTTGACAATTCATATAGGTTTATTACTACTAGTGACTGCTTTCAAATACGAATGACCAGTTATCTATTGTTAATATAAAATATAGATTATAGCCGTTTCAAAAGAAATTAGTGTTAGAGTGTCCCATTAAGTTCTACCTTACCAGTTAAATCAGCCTGCATTACCCAATATTTTGATATATTAAAATTAAATATAAATGACTGTGTGAAGTGAAAAGAGTCACTCATAATACCAAAGTGACACAAAATGATTACCTGCAGCTCTAATGACTGGGATGGCAGTGTTGCTGTGCATCTGATAAAAGTGTCTGCCTTTACACCTTAATAAGCCCACTCCAGAGTTGGGTATAACACGTTACAAAGTAACGCGTTAGAGTACTTTGATTACTTTTTGCAGTAACGAGTAACCTAACGCGTTAGTTTGCTGTATGAGTAATCAAATACTTAAGTACATTTTCAAACAAGCCATCAGTTACTTCCGTTACATTTAGAACGCTGGTCCTTCAGCTCCGAAACAGCAACGGCTGTCGTTTGGTTCTAATAACGGAGATAATGTTAAACCTATCAGTCTGAAAGAAGCCACAGAGCTTGTGGCTCGCTACGTGGTCGGAGAAATGCTGCCGTTGTCTACGGTGTCTAAATAGGTGGAGGAGGACTCGCTGACAGACATATTTCAGACTCAGGACTTGCATTATGCCTGGTACACGCT
>NC_065509.1:8215513-8275772 GCF_006386435.1 Epinephelus moara | reverse complement strand
AAAAATGTAGGCTTAGCGCCCTGTGGTCCATTGCCCAATAGGAAATGTAGAATACTCAAATGTACTTGCTTGAGTGCTTGAGTTACTTTTCTCAGGGAGTAACGTTGGAAGTACTTTTAAAGTAATTGAGTTACTTTACTCAGGGAGTAACGCAATAAAGTAACTGGTTACTTTTTTAGAAAGTAACGCAGTAACATACTTTGATTACTTTTAAAGTAACCGTTACCCAACACAGCTCCTGTATATGATGGTGGCTGCAAGTCTGTCAGCTTGTTTTTAAGATTTTGCCCTCTAGTGGCCAGAAATTCATCAATGCAGCTTTAACTTTTGGGCTGTAAAAGGGGCACTTCATCTTTAAAAAAAAAAAAAAATTGAGTAATGAGCCTGACAATGTCATTAAACTAATCATTTGTAACAGAAAGTTAGAGAATGGGGGAAGAGAGTTTCAAAACATTGTTTTTACCAACCATGGTGGGTCCGAGGTAAGATGTGAGTGAGCTGCATTATGGGAAGTGATCTAGTGGCTTGACCCATACTTGTGATTAAAAGTCAGGATATCTTGGCCTCTGCTGTGATGATTTTGACCATTTAAAAAAAAAGATCTGTATCTTGTGAGTCTCCAACTTCATTGAAGTGCCATACTAAATTGCTTGTAGTGCCCCTTTAATCTAGCCTTTCCAAGAAGGCCTGTATTTACAAATTAACCCTCGCCATTTAGTTCACTGTTATTTATATTATATAGATAGCAGTTCAGTTTTTAAAGGCCTCTTAAAACATTTCCAGGTATCTCTGTGATAAATTTCCATGAAGTCTCCATTTGCAAAGCTTATGTTCCACAGTGTGAGAGTCAGTGCCCTCTGTCGGACAGTTGCCACTGTGCATTGTGTCCTTAGTGAGCGAGATATTCCCGTGGTGTCAGCAGGAGCCATGTTTTCCACATCTGTAGGAAACATGACGCGATTATCATCTCCATGCTATAATTACAGTCTTCCCTCTGAGTGAAGCGATCACAGGCATCTCTGGAGAAAATTCAGCCACATTCCTTGCTTGTACATCCTCCTCCTCCTCCTCCTCCTCCTCCTCCCCCATCCACAACACAGGCATCGGGGCTGGCATGCAAATTAAATTACGGAAGATATAGAGCTCCATAGGGTACTGAGAGTGCACTCAATTCCACTAAATTCCAGTGCTTGGTTTAATGTTTGTGTTTGTGTGTATGGTGAAAGAGAGAGAATTAGTCCTCACATAACTGCTGGAAACGCAGGCGATACAACTACAGAGCTATAAAAAAAAGAGGGAATAAAAAATCTTTTGGGATTAGTCCTTGGAATTGACACCCCCTCCCCCCTTCCCACTGCTGAAAAGGACTTTCCTCTTGCCAAGTGGCAGTGTGTATCAAGGCCTTCATAGCAGCAAATGAGCTATGTTTCTCTGTTCTGTTGCCATGGGTAACACATCTTTTTCTTCTCATGTCTAATCTTGGCTTCTCTTTGAGATATCTTCCTTTTGGAAGGTCTGCCTGCTACTGCAGCATTGGCTCTGTTTCATGGCCTTGTCAGCTATTAGGCTTTGCTTGGCGGAGAGGAAATCATACTGCCTACTTTTCTATGTATGGATGGATTATTTGATCAAATATGAACTGTTAACAGCTAAAGTAGGCTGTATAATCTATGTCTAAGACTGCTTTGGCATAATAAAACTGCATTCTCTGCAAGCTTCACATAAAAATATAATGTTCTGCACACAGTGTGAAGCACAGAGAGAGGTGTGGGGTTGCACTTGTGTTGTTTAATATGTCAGTTTCCAACACTTTACTCATGAACTCAACTATCACTGATAGCCAGCTTTTTTTTCCTGACCGTGAAGAGGGAGTTGCCTTTAATTTCTTATTTATTGCAATGGATCAGTTTTAAATGACAGGGATCCTGAATCATGTGTACAATAATTTCGGTTTTAATTTTAACAAATCAGTGTGGTTCAGGTTAATTTAACAACAGTGAGGTTGATAAGCACTTTGCAACATCTCATTAAGTTTATGAATACTAGATTAACAAAGTGTTTTTTTACTCTTCTTCTCATGAAATACAATTTGTTACAGCAGTGGAGCAGTAAATATGTGTGTGTGTGTGTGTGTGTGTGTGTGTGTGTGTGTGTGTAGCTTAATTTCTTGTCCAAGGAAAAGTAATATTTGTGCATAAATACAGTGGGTGTCTACTAGTCATAGTTAGGGGATATGGTGAGGGTGGATGTCGGCGGTGGGGCCTGTAAATGTTCACATACAAACTTACATAAGAAATACTCTTACATTCACTATAGATATGTTTAATCAAACTTACTCTAGTATAAGTACCCTACAGCGATTAATGCTATGATGTAAGAGATTAGCTTGTTTGAATTCCATGCATGTTTTGAGACAAGCATCCTTTATTTTTGACAGTGTGCTATAATGTTATCACTCAGGGATTTGCAACCTCAAGAACTACAGGTCCATGAAGGCGTACAACTTTTTTTTTTTTTACCAGTGCTAAAAAAGTCTAACGTTGTTTGGATAAAGCATGAGATCTTTTTTGTTTAACCAGAAACAGCCATTACCAAACTCACCAGACTCCATTTAAATAAACACTTACTTTAGTGTGTATAGAGCCAGAATATTTTTACATCTCAGTGAGTTAATTAGGGGTTTATTTCAACAAAACTAGAGTTAGTACTGTAGTATTGTGTTAGTACAACAATGGAAAGATGAATTAAGATGGTTTCTGTGAGTTTTATTTTGTTTCCGTTGATTTTGAGTCTGTTTCACAGTGATAAAATCACTGTTTATTTAAACAGAGTCTGGTGGGTTTGACAATTGCAATTCTGGATCTGTTTCTGGTTGAACAAAAACGATCTTACTCTTAAAAAAGAAGGTCTGTCTCTGTAGGGATCATTATCATTATCTTGTTGGACATTTAAAATAAATATTTGAGCCTGTCAGTTGCAAAACAAGCATTATTAATGGATGTAAAGTGATGGTACAAACATGCCCTGAGTGCTTAAATTGCATCCTGGCCACTGCTCTCGCTTAATACTGGACCAATTTCAAAAAATGTTGTTCCTATTAGTCACTTAGAAACAAAAACATGAGAAAATGGGGTCAAGGTTGAAAATTACCCTTTAACTCTGTATTTTATGTTTATTTGAGGTGCAGAACGCCACACAGCAACTCTTCAGCATGGTAGCAAATACTTTGTTTTCTGTATCTATTCTTTTTAATTTAGTACTCTAGTATAGGACCATAATACAGTATTTTCATGATAATGTTATATGTCCAGTCAAATTAAACCAATGCCATGACCTTTTAGCTTTGAAAGATAAAAGCAGATCTGCTGTAACAAGGTCTGATAACCTCCACCTCAGGTGTTATGAACAGGTTACAAAACAGTGTTAATGTAAAAGTGTGGCCAAAAGAAGGCTTCTTGTGGAACGCACAATTATTAAAAAATCTCAATGAACATCAGTAACCTCAGTGTCGATTGCAAGCAAAATGAATTTCAGTCATCTGATACCTACACAAGCAGAGATTGCTGTGTATATGAGTGCAGTAATTTAATTCATTGGTTAATTAAAAGTACTCAAATATTATATTATAAATGAAAGTAAAAGTAGCTGCAGTGGAGGTGCTTTAAAGGGGCTCTGATTCTTGTCTCCACAGGTGAATACACGGTGATGACAGCTCATTTCCATCTGAAGAGGAAGATTGGCTACTTTGTCATCCAGACATACCTCCCATGCATCATGACAGTCATTCTTTCCCAAGTGTCATTCTGGTTGAACAGAGAATCAGTGCCGGCCAGGACTGTGTTTGGTAAGTGTCTGCTTTTGTCAATGACCATATCATTTTGAAACAAATATACTAGAGAATGATTGATTATTAAAGGTTAAAAAAAAAAAAAGCTGGTAGCCAATAATTCGGCTGATATTTCCGTTAGCCTACTTGTATTAGAAATATGTATTTAAGTTACTTTGTAACAAGATTAGAGCTGCCCCCGTAAAGCCAAAGATTTGAATCAGTTGGAGACTCCCCGGTCGGCCAACATTCTTCATGTGGAGCAAGCCTCTGGTGATGGTTTGGTCTAACAGATTTAGCTGCAGAGTGAGCGCTCCTCGCTTTCACTCTGTTCTCCAGAACAGATGGAGAGCTGTCCTGAGGAGAAGAGGCTTTGCCTGGTCAGGCTCTGGGATGACATTATTCTCTGCCTTCTGCTTAGAGGTAGTGAATTTACAGCCCGCAGCAACTTATTATTATGTAGTCTCTGGCTTTGGTTTTATATCTAGTGTCTGCAAAAAATGTTGCACATTTCTGATTCATCGCTAGTGTAGTTAGCCTACAGTAGCTTGGTGGGCTAACTTGTTTACCACAGCATATGAATATCACTGTCAGCCTAAAACTCCCACCAAACCACATTCAAACTCTTTCTGGAAAAAAAAGGAACGGATAGTCAAATATTCGTTCATAATAACCAAATCTGATTCCACTGATATAAGTCTGAGTCAGGTACAGCCTGAAACAAGATGCTTTATAGTGGAGTAATATTGGATTTTCAAAAAACTCAAAATGCTCTCCCAGTGATTCATAAAACATCTAAAAAAAAAAGTCAAATCGAGTTTAAGGCTGGATTGTGCATGAAACACTAGAGCTTTTAATTTGAAACAGGAAGCGAAGCGCCAACATTCACTCAGTCACAGACTTTTGCATTTATAGGGCTGGCCCTGCTGCTGCGGTCCAACCTGGCATTATTGTGATTAAGCTTTGTTAATGCTGGATCTTACGCACATGATGGCATAAGGCTTTCTCTCTAGTTTTGTCAAAACCACCTTTGTCAGCACCGGGGACTGAATACAGAGAATGATTGAAAGTTGCTGACAAATGGTGGGAACAGGAGAAAACAGGATAAAGAGCAAAGAGGAGACATTGCTGAGAGGCTTCAGTGTTTTTTTCAATCCAGTTGGACAGGCTACTGTTGGTGTTTGTAAGCCAAGTGGAACTAATAACAGTGACCTAAGACTGGTTGGCTCAAAGAAAGAGAAACAAGATACAGAAGTCGAGAATAAACTGTGTCCTTTGGCCAAAGATAGCAAACCTGCTGAGCAGTTAAAGCATTACTGAAGGTCAGTGGTTTTGAGGGAAGAGTAGGGTAATAGTGACCTTATACTGTAAAGGTACAGAGGACAGTAGTGACTAATACTTACTCTGAAAAGGGTAAAACAGTAGTTACAGTGTTATATATATGTGTGTGTTATATAAAACAATTCTTCAAAGAAACAGACCATCAAAAGAAATTTTCTTTTTGTGTATTTCCAGGTGTAACCACTGTTCTCACTATGACGACACTGAGTATCAGTGCGAGGAACTCCCTTCCCAAGGTTGCCTACGCCACTGCCATGGACTGGTTCATCGCTGTCTGCTACGCTTTCGTCTTCTCCGCTTTGATTGAGTTTGCCACCGTCAATTACTTCACAAAGCGTGGCTGGGCTTGGGATGGAAAGAGTGTTGTGACTGACAAGGTAATGAGGAGAAGAGTGTTTTTTGACAGGCTCCATTTTCAAAGAGAATTCATTAGCAGTGTAACTGTATGTTGAAGAAGTCAGTGCACACACAGAAGATTGGAGCTTCGAAAACATTTGTCAGAGGCAGAGGGAGGCAGCATCAATGGCTGTGTTAAGCCTCCACAAGGGGAGCTAACGTGTTGTGACTGTTTGTTACAGCTAATTACTTGACAAATGACAAAGTCTGGTTAAGATATCAATGAAGAATAAAAATTAAATGACTTGATATAGACAAGACATGCATATATGCAAATGTTGAAACCAAGCAGAAAACAAAGATCTAAACATTTATCCACATGCGTTTCCAAGTGGTGTTATTGTTGGTGTTGCTGTTGTAAAGACAACCATTGCCTAGCAACCAGGCCCACATTTGGCCTGCAGCAGGGCAGTTTTTTGGGGGCACAAAAGGCCACATGCCTTCAAGGCCATAAGTTGGAAAACACCATTTTGATTTCACTTCTTCTTCTAGAGAAATAAAAACATAATTTTTTTACAACCCGTTCGCATTCCAAAGTTGTCAAATACCACTGCTTGGTCGGTGATTTCCAAGTCAGACTCTGATGAAAAAATATTCTTTCACAGTGAGTGGCATCAGTTTGTAACGCTGTCAGAAGGGGTCAGTTTGAAATGCTGCTGGACAACGATGGAATTTAAGGAGCTGGAAAGTCCTTATAGGGTGGGAGGGAATGGTCGTGGATGGGTGCAACAAACCAGACTTTCACCCAGGAGCCCGGTGTTTGCTTCCCATATGACTGTAGAGCCAAACCATGATGTTTATTTCACAACCTAGCCGCCTGCTTTTGAGGCACAGGGAAATTGAGTTTCTTGAAGACGTTCAGCCTCTCATCCAAGAGGCTTCTAGAGAGGCAAAACGTCTTCAAGAAACACAAGCAAGTCCAGTCGCCCTACGATACAGCACTCATGATTACCATGACCTGGATGACTGAGAATCCTCACCGACATGTAAATTCATGGTATTTTACCAACATTGTACATTTATTTTGAAAAATATTGCATGCACATCCACATCCAAAGCACATTTCACAATACACTTTTCCAGGCGTGGAGAAGTCACGGAAATAGTAAAAATCATTGAAAGTTTTGGAAAAGTCATGGAATTTTGTTGTGTGTAATTCAATTACTTGTTGCATTATTCTTACATGGTTTATCTTCCATGTCATGTAACATAACAACTAATGTATTTTCTGTAGGCTAGCTCATATGCGTCAATGTGTGGCGACATTTTGTTCACATCACGTACATTTCATTTTCTCCCTACGTCTGTCCCTCCATGTATGCCAGCTTGCTGCAATTATGTTTGAATATAGTTTGGATCTCAAATATTTGAATAACACCAGGCAAGTGGGGCATGAAAAATAATGCACAGTATGACTTAACGTTTCCATAACTGTACCCCACTACTATTTTAAGATTGTACTGCATTTTGAGATGGAGCAAGTAGTATGGCCAGCCTAGGTCATTCTACTGTCACTCAGAGCGCCCATGGTCATTTTGGTTTGTTTTAACTGGTTTGTCTGAAAGTAGAGTGTAATAGTTCGAAGGTGCAGAGCTTTCTTTGTTTGATCCAATTGGCCAACCAAGCTGTCAGCTGCCACTCCCCTACTGTGGGAGCTCTACTGCTCAGAATCCACAGACCACCTCAGACCTCCAGTGCCTGGACTGCTCCACAATGCAGTAATTTACACTTGGTGTACAGGCATAGTGTTTAGAGCTGTTAATGTTATACACTGTGTATGGTACTGGAAAATGTATCATAGGTCCTTGAAAAGTCATGGAAAAAAATTGAAATTTTGTCCATGAAAATGTGTGGAAACTCTGAGTGCACTCTGGCACTAGGAGTGACAGGAGTTACTGTTGACCAATCAAGTACATGTAGCCTGCTAACATTTCATTGCTGGGGCGGACTTGACAGGAGGAGGCAGAGAGGCAGGGCAGGGAAAAAAGAAGACAGGCAGAGAGGGGGCACCGAGGCCACAGTGGCTGATGGGCATGCGATTTTCAGAAGGGCATTGAGGCCAGACAGGGGGGCAACAATGGCCAAAGAACTTACACTGATACTCATACCACCAGCTACTGGGGAAAATGAAAGTGCTGTCCTCCTTGTGTTTTGGTTGCGCAATGGTTGCACTTCCTTTGTGCTGTTAAATTGAGCCATCATTTTCCCGGGAGATCGCACACAGTGGCGGACAGAATTGCTCAGTGAAATCAAGGCTTTATAGGGAATCAATCTAAATGCAGATGGTGTCATTATTCCATAGTCATTACATTGTGCAATCAACATTTCCTTTTGAATGCTAAGTTAAAGCAATATAAGCGGCTTGGAGCCAGGGTTGGAAATTAACTTTTTTGTCCACCTGCTACAATGGCTGGTGGATTCCAAAGTCTATCAGCTACTTATTATATTGCCATTGCTTTGTCTGCTTTAGTTATTTTGGAAACTAAGATTAATGATGCAAGTTACAATTAGCTAATAAATGATGATGTCTAATTATATTATCATCATAATTATTAATATTATTAGGCCTATTCTTATTTTTTAAATAGATATACAGCCTATTTAGATCCAGGGCTGTTCATAAAACTTTCAGGGCTGAAGCCTCGGACGTCCAGGCCTAACAACGTCACTGCTCGTGAGTGAAGAAAATCAAGCAGCCACTTGTATTTATTACCAGCAGTTGGCTGGTGGCTGGTGCTAATGTCCAACTCTGCTTGGATCAAAGAAAAACTAATTTAAATTTTGTGAAAGCCATACCTCTATAAGTATCAATGAAGAATAATCATTAATCACGTATCATCTTTTTTTGTGATGACCTTCAGCAACTGAGGCCACACTTGAAATCTTTGTATTTCTCCAATCAAAGAGAATAGTTATATCTAACCTAAATGAACCAGTGTCGTTGTGAAAAGTTCATACAAATATTTCATCCTGTGTGACTTCCTCCTGCTTATTGTATCCGTCCCCCTATGCTCTATGTTTTAAACATCACTGGAAGTAATGTAAGGATGAAAAAATACACAAAACTATGACAGTTACGGTGCCTGCTTGTCAAATTGTTGACATATTTGGCCTTTGTGCAGATCCATTCCTGCAAGATATCCATTGCCACCTCCCTCATTTACATGTTTCAAATCCATTGGGAGATGGTGACAAGTGACGGGTTTCAGACTTGCTTCTGTCTCTTAGAGTGTTTATGTCTAATTTTTGTGTTCTTTCAACAGAAAAAAGAGAGGGCATCTGTTGTCAAGAAGAATAACGCCTACGCTGTAGCAGTGGCCAATTACGCACCGAACATCACCAAGGACTCCAGCACGCTTCCAACTATTGCCAAAGGTGGAGCTTCGGATCCTAACAAGCCCAAAGCAGATGGCAAAGCCCCAGACAGCAAGAAGACATTCAACAGCGTCAGCAAAATTGACAGGATGTCAAGGATTTTGTTTCCAGTTCTTTTTGGGACCTTCAACCTCGTCTACTGGGCCACCTACTTAAACAGAGAACCCATTATAAAAGACATGGTCCACTCTAATTAGAGGCCAGTTTTTAATGGGTTCTGGTCTGGGGACTAAGAGACGAACCAAATACCTCCAGCAACTGTGTACACATACCTTTGCAGAGTGAAGTCCTGGATTGCAGTGTGATCCTCTATCTCCGCCTGTTTTCTACACCGTCTGCAGCACTTTTGAAAAGCCCGGCTTTTGTAAATGTGTATGTATATTTATATTCATGGTTTCATGGTGACATATTGTGTGATTACTTCAATTAGAGTGCATATTTCCTTGAAAGTATGTTTCCAGTTACAGTATGTGGCCACTGTACATACAAATCAAATGAAGAGTAAACACATGAACACATACATTTTATTTAAGATTTCTTCTAAATGTGTTGAATTTTGCTGGTAATGCCCACTCTCTTGATATTACAGTAAATATTTTTGTTTTGAGTGAAAGGGACTGATTTTACCATATTTCCTACTTTTTTTGCCATCTAAGAGTGGCCTGACTCTTTTTTGTTTTCTGTCCAAGCCAATGCAAAAACACACTTGTATAATATTGTTACAGTGTAAAAGTTGTTTTATTATCTGTGACTGCAGGTATGGGGCTGCAATCAAACACTGACCTCCAAAGTTACTGAAACACACCATGCCAAAAAGGTGGTCAAAAATACAGAGAAAGCTGCAACATTAGTGTTCTTGTGCATGGAATAGCCTACCGTTTATTGCTGCCACTTTCAAGTCTGCACTGCTATCATTTGGAATTCACCATTCCTAAGTCCCACCCCCCGTAGTTACTGTTGCTAGGTTGGGCAAGCTTGACAAAAAGAAACATAGTGACAGCGTTTTTGTTTAGCCAGGTACTACAGTGTTTATTAGATGCTTTCTGGGAGTCAGGCAATACAGCTTCTAGAAGCTGACAGCAAAGACTACAGTATGCAATGGAATAACATATTTATGATGTTAACTTTTACAAACAAAGCAAAACAAGGTAAAATTGAGGCTTCTAGTCTCACTGAAAAAAGGAGAAGTAAAGACCGAGAATGACAAGACTATCAGCCAACATTGCTCCTGCACTGCCGGTTATGTGTCCCTTCTTCCCCTTCTGGGGATCAGTAAAGTACTCTATGTATTTATTACTGAATATGGACCATGGTGTTGACCTAACATTGGTCTCTCTTTACTGCAGAGAGACCACTGCAGCTGGCTATGGAGAGCTATGGTGGTAGCTATTCGTAAACTAGACTGATTGTAAAGAAGATTGTGCAGATTCTGCAACCACATCAGATTTGGTTTTCTTTTCAACATTTTTAACTAACACATAGCACACTGAAGAGTAACAGGAAATGGGAAAGTTGACTCAACTGTTGTTGGAGCGCAGAGCGAAAAAGGGGCGGGACTTAGGAAGGGTCAATTAAGGGTCAAATATTTTTTGAAAAACTAATGCGAATACATTTTACGTACATTGAGAAGTAGAGAAAGAAACAAGAAAAAGAATTACAAAAGAGGCACAAAGTTTGTGTTTAGGTGTTAAATGATAAGCAGTTAAATAATGAATGGTTAACTTACTGAATTAGACAAAGCTTTGAAAGGTATATTTAAACGTGTATGCTGTCATGTTTTGTTAGCGTGGACAGTTTACAAAAAAAATATCTATTTGTAATACTTAAACGTTGATTTTTTTTTTTTTTTTTTTACAAAAAATAAGCTTGTAAATGTATTTAATTTGATTAATACTATCTTTATCTTAATCTTAATAATACTATCGGCAGTATCTGTCTTAATAACAGAATGGAAATCTATGAAGGTAATAGATGTATGAGGGATTTGATAGTCAATAGAAACTAAAATAATGCACAATTTAATATGTTTGCAAATGCATTTATCATTGATGGCCAAATTGACCCTTCGCTAAGTCCTGCCCCCTACACAGACTGGCCAGTCATAGCGTAGCATCGGGCCAGCTCTGACCAGGGTCCAACAACAACACAGCTGTGCTCCATTGACTCAAATGTAATCATTTCAGATTTCCTTCATTTTCAGGCTGGTTTTATTGATTTTGAGCTAAATGTTGTGCCTGGGGCACGTTTATTAATGAAACTCTTTGCCTGAAGAGGTCGGATGGAGATATATATTTCTTCCCTGTTCCAAAACCAAAATCCAACCCTGAAAAGTGTAGGGTTAGCCAGCTAGCTAAGTACTACAGGTATAGCCTACTGAATGTATACACATGCCACTTTTGCTTTTTAATGATTATAACACTGAATAAAGACCAACCCTGCTGTATAGGAACTGGTGAAGGGAAGCAGGGAAACTTTGCCAGTATTGAACCAGCTGTGCATCATCGCAGTGTGTGCAGATGAACAGTGTTTGGCTTCCCCTGGAGCTCCCCACCCATCCGGCGGCAGAGGTCTTGGCCAAACAGCGTTCATCTTCACACACTGTGATGACACATAGCTGGTTTAACAGTTCAGTGAATTTTCCCTTCATATTCATTGTCTTCTGCCTCAATCGCAAGTGATGTGGTGGTTCACTTTTACACTGTGATCTGTAGCCTATAGTTCGGCTTTAGCTTCTAACTATTTTTATCTTTTTAACCTGTTTTTGCTGCCAAGTGAGTTTGTCATCCTGGATATATCCTTCAAGCGCATGTTGTAGACGCCTCTGTCTGCTTCTCTCTGAAATCGCTTTTACATTTTTCCAGAAATTTGATATTCCTTCAGGAAGTGCAGTTAGTTACAGTGTGGGCTCCATGCTAGCTCCAACAGCTTGATGGATTATCACAAAGGGTAGGGGCTTAGCAAAGGGTTAATTTAGCTATGTGAACCATTTTCTTTATTTTCTGAGCCCCCTAGATGGTACTATCAGTTCAACAAAGCATTGAAAGAACAGTGAATTGCCATTCCTTGAGCCTTTTTTTCTACACCAAGCGTGTCATCTAGGGGGGTCAATAAATACAACCAATGGTTTATGAAATGTCACGTGAACATCACTAACATTAATCTGTTTTTGACATCTAGAGGCCAGAAAAACACCATACAAAGCTGACAGACACACAGCCCTGCCCAAGTATTGTCTCAGAAAGTTTTTGACTAATGTATTAGCAAACACATTATCGTTTCATTGGAAGGTCCAGCATTCTCTCACTTTTTGGTTTCCATCAACTCCTGAGGTAAACATGTGGGACTTTAGCCTTTTAGATGTTTGACTTTATTCACAAGCCAGCTAAGCTAATATATTATTTTTCTGCCATGTAGCACTGGGAAGAGTAAGTCAGTTTGAAGCATACAGTAAATGTAGGTATTTAAAACCAAAACAATGAGCTACAAGAGGTTAAAAAACAACTTTGAGGTGCAGAGCTGGGTGATCAATTTTTGTAGGTGTGCAATTATCGGTGACCCCCTTTCACCTTAGTGTACACATATTGATTAGGGATTTTAAAAAATGATCAAATTATTTTGTACAGTTTTATTTAAACTGTATATTTATTTAATTTAGCAGGGTCAAAATCCAAATAAATTCATACGTTAATTATTACTGTATGGTTTAAATGCTCACAAACTCAATCCTCAGATAAAAATCATTCGAAAACATGTGTAACCTTGTTAAAAATGTGTATATTACAGCTTTTAATTGGCTTACCTGTGGAGGTAGTAACTCTGGAGGATAGTGTGGATTTGTTTGGTGTAGGCTAGAGCACCATGTGGCAGGACTAATCAGCATGTCTGCCACAAACAATTTTAGGTGATTATTCATATCCAGTGTCTGGCTATCCACAACACATTTCATGATCCCATAAGCTATTTTGAACTCATTACAGATATGAAAGGGAAAGGACTGCAAACACACGACTGCTTTGTGCCAATATGAACTCCAGTGAATCATGTGTGGATGATAGTAACAGTCCTCTGCCAGCAATTCTTTTGTGTAATAGGCCTAAAGTGAGAGGATACAGCCAGGGTTTGATTTGCAGTTTCATGTCATATTTGTATGCAGATTGATTGTGGTTTACACTTTGGACTAACTCAGAAGCCATATACAGTCATCATGTAATCCAGTAACATCCGCAACAAAATAACAGGGACAACCAATGATTGTATTTTAAGAGCATGTGGCTCTGTGCTTAGAAAAAAGAGAAAAGATAAAGTGCTGTATAAACCTATTCTGAAGGAGATAGGGATGCTCTAACATATCACTGTCATGACGCTGTTTATCAAAAAGACCAATCATTATCAGCCCCATATCAGTAGCCATATATGGTACTCTACTGTGTTACTTTTTTTCATGAAGTGATATGATTTTGCTTCACATCCACATTTGAAGTTTATTTCACTTTATTTGATTGTTGAATCAAACTTTGCATGAAGATGAAATCTACCTTTTTATTTTCTTTTTTGATTAACTACATTGTCGGATATAAATTATTTTTAATTCAAAATTTCTCCAACATCCTGATAAAATCTTAAACATTCCAGATAAAATGATTGTTCACGAGGTGGATGCTTGATTCGATGCACAGTTTCTAATAAAACACATATCATTTCAATTCTTTATATCTAGTTTGTGCCATGCTTTTGACTTAGAGCCTGACTTGTGATTTTTGAAGCTGATATTTGAGAGTATTTGAAATACACTAATGATATATTGGCAGTTATTGTCCCATGTTTTAAAAACTCAGGTTTGTCTTTTTGAATTATAAAGCAGGTATACGTGTTATATTAACACTGTGATAGTATTGAAACACCGAATCCACAGAGAAATGCTCACAGACCATGTAAAGAAATCGTTGCCTTTGAATTAGCTGTCAGGCCTTCCGTAAAGTTGTGATGTCACAACTATACTGTGTAAAGTTAGAAACTGCTGCTACATTGCCGTTACAGTCATTCCCCAGCTGCAATGACAATGCAGACATGCTAACAGCACATAGGTGGAAGACCCAGAAACACTGACCAATCAGAGCAGAGGGGAGAGGGGCTTAAAGAGGAGGAGGCATTATGTTTTTGGGTTATCTGTACATGATATCTCAAGAACGCCTTGAGGGAGTTTCTTCACATTTTGCACAAATGTCCACTCGGATTCAAGGCTGAACTGATTAGATTTTGGTGGTTGTAAGTCAAAGGTCAAGGTCACTGTGGACTTGTCTGTCATTCTCCCAAATGTGATATCTTAAGAACACCTTGAAGGAATTTTTATCTAATTAGAGACAAATGTTTAATTGGACTCAGCTATGAACTGATCAGGTTTTGATGACCAAAGGTCAAAGTCACTGTGACCTCATCTGCCTCATTCTTATTAATGTGATATCTCAAGAGCAATTTGAGGGATTTTTTCAAATTTGACACAAACATCCACTTGGATTTAACAATGAACTAATTGAATTTTTAAAGTCAAATGTCAAGGTCACTGTGACCTTGCATTCATCTCAATTTTGTGAAAGCAATAACTCAAGAAGGCTTTGAAGGAGTGTCCTCAAATGTAGGACAAACGTCCACTTGGACTCAAGTCACTGTGACCTCACAAAACATGTTTTTGGCCGAATTCCAACACTAATTATGACAAGATTTCACACATATGTCTAATAGGATAAAATGATGAAGTAATGACATATCATATCCAAAGTTCAAAGATCAACCTCACTGTGACATCATAATGTCCTTGCAAAAACACTTTTCGGGCCATTATTTGATGTAATAACTCAGGAACAGGAGAGGAGACATTTTTTCAGATACTGAATTGATGTGTGTGAAGCATCCAGGTTTTTAAAAGACATGGATGTAAACTGTAACTGCAACTTGACATACAATTAGGGCGGTAATTCTACTTTGAACATTAAAGCATGTATACATGTTTTAGTAGAAACCCAATATAAAAGTATGAAACTGAAAATGAGACCCTTAAACATATCAGTTTGGCTAAACAAACTTTTTTTGGCGTTACTTATCAGCTGACTCATATGTTGGTAACAATAAATTAGTTGTGAAAAAATATTTAAGAAAACACGACTGTAATGAAACTTACAGTGTTCAAAAAGTTCCAGCTTTAAAATACAAATAACCCCATGAATTCGCAACAGCCCAGTCAGATCATGGGACTGTGAGTGAGGCAGCTCAGCCCCTCTTCAGCAGGAGAGGATGCTGTCAAGCAATGCTTTAACGCTGCCAGGGACTATCATTACGAGTGTGTCCGTAAAACCCACAGAAAGCCCTGTGGCACTGAGCTGTAATGCAAAGCTCGCTGAAGTTTCATTTTCTGGCCTGATCTTTCCACCACTCAAGCGCTGCGCTGCACAGACCCCAGTGTGAGGTCTCCTTTTCTCTGAGCTCCATCGCCTCAATCCACAGCCGACCCTGTTCATCCACTCAAAGGCTGCAGCCTGACAGAAATCAATACTGATGGATGTGAGGTGTCTCGCAGGACTGCTTACATGCATGTCTGGAAATCTTCATAATTGGAGATCGTTTACAATTTATTCAAAGTGTCAGATTGGAGCATTTAAAAATGAGTCATAGACTGCATGTCTGAGCAGATTTCAAGGCAGTTGAGTTCAACTGTTGAATTTAAGTGTGCAAGAGAATCCGTGGTAGTTTCAAGCTACTGTTTCAAATTGGACAGTGACAAAAGATCGGACATCTAAATTAGATTTATTTGATTGCAGTACCAGGAGCAGTGCACTCCTATAGAATTACCCTGTCACAGCTATACCTTGTCCAAGAGGGACAGATGTGGAATCAATAAACATGATTTGGACCGAAGTCTCTGTCAGGAAACTTGATTTAGAACAGCCTTTTTTGGCAACTGTGCACTGTGCAAAGCATGTGAAGCTACAAACAAAGGCATGAAATGTCTTTCAAGGTTCTGTGTGCAACATTCAGAGCATGAAGATGGCAACAAACCATTATTTGCAAAGTGAAATAATGGTAAAATAATGGTGTCCTGAGCAGAGGATGAAATTCATGCTACCTCTGTGTGTCTTGTAATCCGAGCTTCTCTGTGGTTTGTTGTGGTAAGATGGTCTGGCCACACATGCAAGTGTGTATCCCACCAGCTTTATCGCTGAAACAACAACTGACATAATTTCAACCATGTCAACATTGAAGGTCTGTCATGTGCCGGCTGGGAAAATTCAATGTCAGGACAACATTTAATGCCAACTTTAATTAGACGTAGGCTAGGACACTGATGACAGATAAATTTGATATTTTGTGGATTTTAAGTTGTTTTAAGTTAAATAACTAAAATCAAGTCTTTCAAATGTTTCATGGTCACATCATCTTGGCATAGAATAGCAACATTCAGATGAGAGAACAAGATCAAAACCCAATGTTTGCAACAAGTCATAATTTTAACGTCCGCACAATGTGGAATGCTAACATCATCTATAGTATAATAATTTAAAAAAAACAAACACCTAAAGCACTTTCGATGGTAAAACAATTCAAGATGGTAAGACAACCGACAATCAAAATTTATCGTCAATTGTTTGTCAATTGTCCTCATGTAGCCTATGCTGTTTTTTCATCACCTCGCACCTACATGATGTGCATATAATTATTCCCTCTCAACACATTATTTGATATTTTCCCATAACACATTCACATTGTCTTGCATCATAAACAAGCAGTCTTTTCTGGCTGCCATCTTTGTTTGGTTTAGGAAAAAGAGTGGGAAAGGAATCAACAGTCTTATTTTTTGTTCAGAATAAGCTATATAAGAGTTGCTATAGAGGAATCTGAATGTCTTCAAAACAGGAGGCTTGCATGTTGGTGGTGTTGTTGAATCACCCGTGAGGTTACTTAGGAATGGCGTATTATCTTTAAACAGATGCTTCAGTCTGTGACTCAAATGCAATCCTCAGTGTAAAAATCTCGAATGAAAAAAAAACGATGATTACATGACAGGCAGAAAGTGGGGCTGATAGAGGCTTATTATCTCTGGTTGCACAAAGAAGAGAAGCAGTAATCTATTCTTGTGCAAGAGGTAGCTTCGTTGTCATAGCAACTGATATCCATTTTTATCCTCCATCTGACAGGTTGAGTAGGCGGGACTTCCGACTGTCCAGGCACTTCCAAAGATAATAGCATCTCAAGATACTCAATCTACGATGCTTTGAAGTGTTGTTTCAAACGTTTGCTTCTCCTATATTATTATATTATTCCAAATGTAGTCCCTCAGGTCAATGACTCCTAACCGAATAAAAAGACAACTATATTATGAGTACACACAGGCTGTTGCAATGTCTAGCCATATTAGCATTTAAATAAATCACTAGAGAGATGACTGACAGCAGTTCAGTTAGCTTAGCAAAGCTCGTTAGCATTACAGTAACATTTTGATACATTACAGAGCGACAGTGTCACAGTTTATGAAGAAGCCATAATGAGGGAGAGCATTGATAAATTACTCGCTTGCTCAGACCGGCATGGAGGAAAAATCTAAGCTGCAGTAGGGAGTCATCCTGATGCTTTTATCATCTCTGGTTCGAAAAATCAACGACATTACCCAGAAGCCTTTGCCGGTGAACTGTCACCCAAAATGTCAGCACCCTTAGCATCCATGCACCGGGGTTATTACAGGACTGTTTACTTTAGAGATAACGTTATGTGTATTTTTTATCGCGTGACAGTCCACTGACTTCATGTGGCAACAGGCTACATGTTATTAATGTGAATGCAGCAGTATTCCACAGCTAGCTAGCTAGCTAACGCCAGCTAACAGTCATTTATCCTTCATGCTGTAAGGTAAATTACTGGGTAGCTTAAGGGAAACATGTCGCTGTCTCTGGTGAAACGGTGGTGTGAGACACCACTAATAAGACGGGTTTTACAGTACAAAGTGTACAGAAGGAAAATACAAAGTTACAACATGACCTACACACTGTTGAGACACCGCTGGATGAAAAGGCTGCCCGTGTTCTCCAGCTGCTTCAGGATGGTCAGCACACAAACAGACAAGGTAACGACAAGATGTAGGACAGTCTGTTCAGGTTTAACTGCAATACTGGGAAACATTAGGTCTGTGTCGTTTGTTCTTCTCTGATACATTATTGGGATAGATAGATAGATAGATAGATAGATAGATAGATAGATAGATAGATAGTTGACAGTGCGGGTATTTGCAATGTAAAGTGATTAGATAAAAGTGTAAGAACAGTGCAAGAACAATGAATACTATACTGTGGATGATATAGAATTCAAAGTGAAGATAAATAAATGAACAGATATCAATGCAAATTAGGGGTGAGGGGGGAAAATATATGTGTATATATAATATATGGCGATTATATGTATGGCCAAGTTTCAGTGTATTTTTATTGTATAAATTACAAATACAAATTACACTTTCAGTTGTCTACTAGAATAATACAATCTTTTTTTTTTCAGTCCACTAGCTACAGTTTGCTGTAATAAAAATGACTGAAGTGAGATGAAAAGACTGAAAAATGTATCTTATTAGATAAAACAGATCTTGACAAAGTTTTCCTTTGAGGACATAATTAGCAGTTGAAAAAAGGGTAACAAATCACAATATATGTTATCACAATACTCAGCATATTGCGACACATTTAAAACTGCAATAATATTGTATTGTGACTCAAGATTGGGGTGGTGGGGCTACTGGTGATTCCTACCCCTAATGCAAATACAGATTGTGCATAAGTGAGATGTGACTTACAGTTCAACTAACTTTTTTTGTAAAAGGTGATTAAAAGTATGAATGGTGTGAAATAAGGAATACTGGAAAAGATAAAATGCAAACAGAAGGTAAGGTTATATAAATAAATGTAAATTATGCAGCTTTATATTCCCACACAGCTACATCTCACAGGCAAATATTGTGCATTTTATTCCACTACATTTGTCTGACAGCCTAAGTTACAATTTGTCGTACCCTTCTTGTCCAGTGTAAACCATGTATCTTCAAATTCAGTGATTTTAAATGCGAAAAAACGGAAGCATAAAGTGTTTGTGGATTAAGAACATTCTAACTCTTAAGCTAAAGAAAACTACTTACCATTTTTCTGCCGAATGAATACTTTTACTTTTGACCTTTATAGTAAATTTTGCTGATAACATGACAAGTAACGTTTTGAATGCAGGACTGTTAGTGGAGTATTCTCACAGTGTGGTATTTATCGCTACTTTTAGTTTAGTAAAGGACCTGAATACTCACACTGCTGAGCTTTGGCAGAAGAAGAACAAAGTACATTTACAATTACTCAAATATGAGGTACTTTTACGTTACTTGAGTATTTTAACCTTATGCCCTTTCCTACTCCATCATACAGGGAAATATTTTACTTTTTACTCCACTGAAATTATTTAATAACTTATAACTAATTATTTTAATTTCTAGTTACTTTACAAATTTAGATTTTTGCATACAAATTGTAGGAAAATATGCAAGTGCAGCTGAAATGATCAATTATTGATTAGAAAATTAATTGGCAACTATTTTGATAAGCCTTTAAGTCATTTTTCATTCAAAAACATTTCATGGTTGGACTTGCTACTTTTCCTAATTATTGTGAATTGAATAAACTGATTACATTTTTTCTGCATTGAGTACTTTTACTTTTAAAACTGAAATCCATTTTCCTGATTGTACTTAAATACTTTTACTTAAGTAACATTTTTAATGCAGGACTTTTAGTAGTAACAGAGCACATTTACAGTGTGGTACCAGCACTTGTACCTAAGTTAAGAATGTGAATACTTCCTCCACTACTGCTGCTGAGAGTACACCTAAACCGGGTTTTTTGCCTGATGAAGGTCTCGTACCGAAACATCGTAAATAAATTATTTATTGCAAGTTAGACAGTGTGCGGGAGTCCTTTTGCAACTTTTTGGTCTTCTCTCTCCAACGCACCTGTCCTTTTTTAATAGATGTGCAAAGTGTTACCTTTGCTCTAGTACACCTAAACTTAACATTTAAGAAGTGCTGAGAAACCCAAATTCATAAATGTTATGCACAGATATGAACATAATTACTGATCCATCCAAATACTGCTATTTCTTAAAGCTGGGTTACTGTAACAATCAGCAGTTGTTGAGTGACTGTCATAGTAATTTGCAGGCTTCTCTCCTTTTGCTTTTAAGGACACTATTGACCTGTCAAAGTTCCCTGTGGAGAGAATCAGAAATTTTTGCATCATTGCCCATATTGACCATGGGAAAAGCACTCTGGCGGACAGGCTGTTGGAGATGACAGGTATGTTTCCATATCAGCTTTTTTTTCCCCCTTATGCTGGTCTTACACCAAATGACTGTTCAAGTGATTTCACCATCGCAGACAGATTTCAGTCATCAAAGTTATACCCCAATACTGAAGTTCAATGACGTTGCAGCACCAAACAGGAAACCAGGTAGACAGTAAACATGGAGGGGAGCCCAGGGAGGCGTAGGGATGATAACAAAACTCAGTTCACTGGCACTGTGGACAAGGAGGAGAAATTGGTGGAGTAAACAAGAGTGTTTAATTCAGCATGTATCTGATCCACCAACCAGTACTTATCTTAGTGAGAAATCTTAATTTTAGACACAGTTCGCAGCTCAGTCCCCTCTCACTAATATAGCACGGTGAACCAACAGAGGCTGGTTGCAATCTGAGGCGACAAAATCCAAAATGTAAAGTTTGAACACAAATACAGTTTATCTTTATGGAGTTATGAGTTTTTATAGACACGTGAGGAATTGTTAATGTTTCATATATGTTTAAGGGAGTCTGCCGTAACATTTTCCACCAGGAGCAGGATGGGAAATAATCTGAAAAGAATCTAGTTGTAGTCTTGCAAATAGTGACCCTGCAATATCCCTAGTCTTTGCAAAATCTTACAGTGTGTGACTAATAATCTACATTGTCTTTAGATGTGAGAGGGTGCAGATTTTTAGTCTTTTAAAAGTGTATGGTAGGTGTAATCAACATTTTTCATGAAGATTTATGATAATCTCAAACAGGTGTAAGCAAGAGAATACATTTGGGTTTAGGTCTGAGCACATACTGATGGTACGGTATGGTAATGTGAAAATCTAATGTATCAGGATCAGTAATTGGATTGTAGGCTCCCTGCATTAATTAGTGGCACTGTGATCTGTGTGGCTATTTATATGGTTGTTAATGACATGATTATAAGAGCTTGCATCTCTCTCCTCTCTCACTCACTCACACTCACAGTGTCAATGATTGGGTCACCATTTAGGTTCAGACAGAGCACACTGAGTTACTCATATATCAGCTGTTAATGAAATTATTACAATGAACCCACTGTGTTACTAATGGGTGTCGCTGACAAACAGGTGCCATAGCAAAGACAGAGAAGAACAAGCAGGTGCTGGACAAGCTTCAGGTGGAGCGAGAGAGAGGGATAACGGTGAAGGCCCAGACAGCTTCACTGTTTTACAGCCACCAGGGACAGCAGTACCTCCTGAACCTCATCGACACCCCGGTAAGTGCTCTGCTGGGTGTGATCAAGTCAGGAAGACGCTCATGGTTGCTTTGTCTTCTCATCACTGTGGCAGATTTTATGTGTTTCCCCATCATAACTGAAATCACAGTCAACGAGAATTATTGCTGTGCAGTTGTATGGCTCTGCCAGTCAGTCAAGTTACACTTTACATGTCTGTCCAGACTCCTATGAAGCTATGACAGTAGACAATGTTTCATGTCTATCATACAAAATACTAATTCCACTCTCGCACTAAAGCCAAAAAACCCATCCGTTCAGTGTGAAAATAGGTCTACAATTCTACTATCAGTGTCCTGTCTAACAGTTTTTTAAATCTTTCCCTCTCTGCAGGGTCATGTCGACTTCAGTTATGAAGTGTCTCGATCGATTTCTGCATGCCAAGGTGTCCTGTTGATCGTTGATGCCAATCAGGTACAAAAACAGATTCGTTGCCCCCAGTTTTCACAGTGAGTTGTTGTGGAAGTACGTGGTGAGTGTGATGCAGTTGTTAATATTTCGCATTTCGTGTAAAGGGGATTCAAGCGCAGACGGTGGCCAACTTCTACCTGGCTTTTGAAGCTCAGCTGGCAATCATCCCTGTCATCAACAAGGTACACTGAGACCGACGTGTTTTAAGTTTAATCACATTATTTTTCTACCTGACTGCCATTCAGCATGCCTTTCTAATTTGACATTTCTCCCTCAGATTGATTTAAAAAATGCGGACCCAGAGAGAGTGGAGTCACAGATTGAAAAGGTGTTCGATATTCCACGTGAAGAATGCATTAGGGTGAGTTGGAGCTTATGTCAGCTGCCTTTTAGTTTTCAGTGTCGCTTATCTGATAAACTTTCTCTTAATTTGTGATTTCATTTTTTTCAGATTTCAGCTAAAATTGGAACAAATGTAGAAAAGGTTCTCCAAGCAGTTGTGAACAGAATCCCACCGTAAGGAGGTTCATTTGGTTTCATTTCTCACATTAAATCATGTTTGATGCATAAAAGTGAAGGGTTGTTTTTTTTTTTTTGTACTTGTATTCTCAGGCCAGCTGCGAGTACTAATGACCCCTTTAGAGCCCTAGTGTTTGACTCCAATTTCGACCACTACAGAGGAGTGGTGGCCAACATCGCTGTGTTTGGAGGTCGGGTCCGGAAAGGGGACAAGATCGTGTCGGCACATCTCGGCAAAACCTACGACGTCAATGAGCTGGGGCTTCTCCGGCCAGATGAGCACCCAACACAGAAACTGTACGTGCCGTTCTTTCTCCTCTCGTGTCATTTCTCTCACTTGTTTTCTCATCCAGTACTGCTGATACTGGGGTCAGAGCTGAAACATGGTGTTTTATGCACCAGTTGATTCTCTGGTCCTCTGATTGGATCATCTATGTAGCGTCTATGTAGATAAAAGGAACTGTCTCATATATCTGTTGAAGGTTGTTGAGAGCAGAAGACACGGTATGAAAGAAAGTGTTGTTCTGCTATGCTGTGATGATTTTAAAGTATATTAATGATTAAAAAAAGGATGCCGTTTTTGCTGTGCTAGATTCATAGTGAAATTTAGCATAGGTTTATTAAGATTCTGTATTATTCAAAATTTGTCATGCACTGCAATGGACCTCAAAGTTCAGAACCATCCAAATCTGCTCTTAGACATGTGTGCCAAACGATGAATCGCACTTGATCATAAGCAACCTATTAGCATAGGTAACACCCCCTAAACATAATACTAAGGCAGGTGTTGTGCCGTGTTCAAATACTCTGGCACCAGATGCTACCAAAAAAGGCTATATCAAGAAAAAAGAATGTGAAAGAAGTGAAATCAACGTACTGTTAAATAAACTTAAGAGGCGTGATTTTTTTAAGTGCTGGTGTTACAGTAAATTCAAAAACCCAGGGATGGCCAAACATTTGTGATGCTGTAAATGCCACATCAGCAGCACTGTTGGAGGAAGTATTCAGATTCTTTACTTAAGTAAAAGTACTAATACCACACTGTAAAATACTCTGTTTAGTAGTAAGAGTCTTGCATTGAAAATGTTACTTAAGATACATACAAACACATACAAAATAGTAATCTAAATGTGATTATGATCATTATTATTATGTCATATGATAGTCATGAATTTTTTATGTTCCTCAAATTTAAAACTAATTTTTCCTTGCGTTGACCAAAAGTTTTTGGAATGTAAAAGCGAGCTGTTTTTCTCTTAACTGGGTAAGAGTGCTCTTTACATCTCATAAAATGTTCTGAAATAAGAAAACATTAAATCCCAGAATCAATGTGTACTAACAAAATACGAACAAATGATGGATACAAACAAAAAAAAGAGGACATTTGTTCGTATGTCTCTTCCTGCAAGAGGCCCAGTGTTTGAAATCTGATTTTTTTTTTTCCCACTGCAGCTGTCTTTGAATAGTAAGCCAGCCCGCTGTGCTGTATGTGTACAGTTTAATTAGTAATAAGCACTGGTCCACACACTGTTAGTAAACACTGGAATTTGTTGAGCATTCATCCAACTGTCCACTGAGATGCTTGTTTACATTGCATTAGTGTAACTCTCCTCGACTGCTGTGTAGGTTTGCAGGCCAAGTGGGCTACATAATAGCAGGGATGAAGGATGTGAAGGAGGCCCAGATTGGCGACACACTCTACCTCCAGGAGCAGCCGGTGGAAGCTCTGCCAGGCTTTAAACCTGCCAAAGCCATGGTCTTTGCTGGTAAGAGGTTTTCTCCTCTACAGCTGCTTCTTGCTGTCAAATAAATATCTCTGAAAATTTGTAATAACAACTGGAACTTAGGACACCATTGAAAAAAACTAATGTATTGACATAATTGATCAGTACATGAGGCTGTCTTTGAAATATCCCTGTATCATTGGGCATGTAGTCAAACATAAAACCCCTTCAGTGCATGTTGTGTCCCTTCAGCTGGTACAGTAAGTGCACTCAGCACTTTCCACAATAAATGAAAAGAGTCCTTTTTGCTGATGATGTGCACTCTGTCTCTTGTTTTCTGTCCCTCAGGCATGTATCCGATGGACCAGTCAGAATACCCAGGCCTTCGAAGCGCCATTGAGAGGCTGACCCTAAATGACTCAAGTGTCACAGTGCAGAGAGACAGCAGTTTGGCCCTGGGAGCAGGCTGGAGGTGAGGACGACTCTTCTGAATGAGAATGAAGAATGGCTTTTCATAACACAACAGAGGAGTGGGTCACTACATATAATGTGCCAGCGAATGAAAACAAAATTGTGGACGCCGAGCAGTGCGACCATGAAAGTTTTGACCCCGTCAGGAGTCGAAAAAGTTTGGACATTTTTCAAGTAATTTGCTGTTGCAGAAAAGTTAACCGCTTTCTCTTAAAAAGACTATAATCAAAGGAAGTAGCAAGATTTATCTTATTTCATGAGTCCCTACACACATTTGGACATCATATAGTACAATAAATAAGGGAATACACAACTTAATTTGGGACATACTGTACATTGCCAAACTAGTCAGCCAAGTGAGTTTATTTAATGTTGCAGGTCATATCAGTCCAGACGAAGAATTTGAATGTAATGGCATTAGTGGTTTTGATTTAAATCATTCCGAGGTATGAAGCTGCGCTGGAATAGCAGTAAGCCTTGCTCACTGTTGAACTCTTTTCAAATAAGCTCTTTGAAATTAAAAGCATGGATATCAATTCTATAACTTGAATGAACCTGTGCACCTTTCTGTGCCCCTGCAGACTTGGTTTCCTGGGTCTTCTCCACATGGAGGTGTTCAATCAGAGGCTGGAGCAGGAATACAATGCCTCCGTTATAGTAACAGCACCCACTGTTCCCTACAAGGCTATCCTCACCTCACCCAAACTCATCAAGGTAAGAGCCACTTCCTGCTTGTATATTTTCTGCTCTTACAGTAGAGGTGGGCTCCACAAGATTGGTCTCACACACACACACTCCTCCATCCAGACAGACAACTGTCTGCTGAGTAATAATGTGTGAGCAGGCGAAGCGTGTTTCTCATCTGCAGGGCTTCAGACAACTACTGTTCAGTCGCATTTTGTGACCATGGAGCACCAGTGTGACTTGCAAATATTAATAATATATGGTCTGGAAAGCTGTTCATCTCCAGCTTAAGTGAATAAATCATTAAGTTTAACTGTGCCACGGTAGTTTAACATAGTGTGTGCAGACAAAACGTGTGATTTTGTATTAATAGGGTTCTAGACTGCGACAATTTTTTGCTACCATGAAGCACCAGTACGACTTGCAATTACTTTTAGTGTATGGACTTGAGGGCTGTTAGTGTGTTTCCACCTTATAGTGAATAAATGGTCACGTTTAAAGGCACTTCCTGCCAAGGCAACCTGGCTGCTTCAAATAAAAACAACAATGATTCCGCTTGAACTTATTTAGTCATAACAGTATTTTGTTTAACTAATTATAACAGCAACTACTTTATATAACTTTAATATAAATTTAGTTTATTTAACAATGTTGTGTTTTAGTGGTCTACAGTAGTTGAGAGGAGAATTCAAAATTGTCAAGATATGTTTTGTGTTTCACCTTATAGCCCAAAAATATCGTGATATTATTTTTAAGCCATATTGTCCAGCCCTATACAAGGGCAGTTAGTACACAATTATTTAGGGACCAGTCACGTTTCCTTTCCCATGGTTCAAGATACAGGGACCAATCACAAGTACAGTTACATCTGATTTAGACCCACAATATGGAGCTTTACAGAACACCGTCTGAGGCCAGCATTGATTCACTATTACAGCCATACACTAGATGGCAATAAAGAGACATCTGAATAAACTCCATTCATTTTCAGCTCAATTCAATTTTAATCAGTCTCTTTTATTTGTGAATCACTATTAGTATATTCAGTAGAAAATCCAAGCCAGGCCTGTTTTTCTCCAGAATATAGTCACTGTGCTTCACAAATAAAAGAGACATTCAAGAGACACTGGCATGTGCCTCGAGCGGAACAAGCTTTTAACGACGTCTATAAATCCCCACCTCTTTGATTGTTCAGGAGAGCACCCAGAATTAAAAACACTGTCATGACTCAAAACAAGACCACATGGCTGACAACAGCTGGCATGTATAGATGTGGTAACTGTGCCTGCTGCAACAATATGACAAATACAAATCATTTAATCATCCCCACGCTGGGAGGAATATTCCCATTTAGGAATTTATCAGCTGCATGTCGACCTAATTTGATTTATCTGTTACTGTGTCCTTGTGGTGTAGCATAAGTTGGACAAACCAATTGACACCTTCCGCAACAAATATCAGAGCACAGAACTACAGTCCGTACAGGAAATATAGATGATGTAATTCCAAAACATTATTCTGAAGCAAATCACGGTTCACCCTCTTCATTATAGTGCTGTGGGATTGAGAAAGTCATAATGCCTATTAGAGGAGGATATGAAAGTGGCCCAGAGAGAAATGTTTTGGATATTCTGTACACTCTCAACACCATGACACCAAATGGACCTAATGATGACTTCTGATTAAAATGCTCACGAAGTCACGACTGTCAGTTTTGGAAACCCGCTAACTCAGAATGTGACCACTAAATGATGCAGGATCATCCTTTAAGATCATCCTATACTGGAAAATGAATGGAGTCTATTTAAATGTCACTTTATTGCCATCTAGTGTACAGTTTGAATAGTGAATCAGTAATAGCCACAAACAGTGCTCTGTGAAGCTTCATGTTGTATGTAATGGTATCTAGAACCACAGAAAAATAAATGTGATTGGTCCCTAAATTATTGGGTCTAACTCCCAGCTGTGTATTAACCCTGCCTTTGTACATACTGTATTACTGAACTGAATCTGTCTACCTAAAGCGCTCTCATGACGGCTCTGTGCCAAAATGTGTATGCATATAACTGTTGTGATGTGAGCCAATTTAACAGGTGAAATGTTTCCTCCTTTACTTTGAAATTTGGGATGTGCTCCCTTTTCACATTTTTTGAATACTCTCAAAGTTTTAACTTTCTTGGAAGTTAATAATAAATAGAGGCCCTGCTGGTATTGATAGCACATTGCAGTAAAGTTACTTATGGGAGATACGCACTGTAAGGGGAAATGTTTGAGAGGATAAATAACATCTTCAGCTGCAAAGGCAAAATCACAGCTGGTTTGAAATCATGATGTATGTAAGTTAAGTTTCCTTGGAAACAACACTTTCTCATCCCATTGGCAGCAACTTGGAGTATGCAAAGACTGTAAATGATAACTTAAGACAGTTTACACTTATGGAACTATTATAATAAGTATAAGGTCTAAAGGTAACTTTTTACAGCCTTATTTCAAGCCCGTAGGTGTGAGTGATTTTTATTGTAGATGGATGTTTACTTTAGGACCATGAAAGCTTCTGGAAAGACCTTAATCAGTTTTATTTGGAGGTTGAAATCTCGTTGGCTGTCCTTGCAGGAACACGGCAGTGAGGAAATAACCATTGTGAACCCCGCTGAGTTCCCAGACAGATCAGTTGTGTCAGAGTATTTGGAGCCAATGGTGCTGGGGACCATCCTCGCTCCAGATACTTACACCGGCAAGATCATGACACTCTGCCTGGTAAGAGGAAATTCTGAAGTGCAAATGAAATGATTGAAAGACAGTGGTCTGTGCTATTTAACCTGAATGTGTTCTTTATGATCTAAATAGGGTTCATTTTATTTACCTCTAACACATAAATCTGTCTTTTAAACATCTTATTTCAAGTGTAGACCTTTTTCTTTTTGAATACTCACATGGGGAGTCAGCCTTCTGATTCTCAAACCTCTTGGAAAATGCAGTTTGGCAGGAGATATTAGAGTGCATCCTCAGTTTTTACTCTTTCCAAATTGGTCAGGAGCCAAAGACAAAACAATACTTGAATAAAGGGACCCAAGAAATGTTAGAAAATGTGTTTATATTACTGATGACACTACATGTTAAGGGATTTTCCACATTGTAATATGTGTGTCCACATCAGTCTTTGGATTTTTGAGATTGTAAAATGATGCAAAAAATGATCTCATGTTGTTTTGTTCTTTAAGAATCGCAGAGGGGTCCAGAAGAACATGGTGTACATAGATGACCAGCGTGTGATGATGAAGTATCTCTTCCCTTTAAATGAGATCGTTGTAGATTTCTATGACCTTCTCAAATCAATGTCCTCTGGATATGCCAGGTAAAACACAGCAAGTACTACACATATAAACACATTTAGTACACCGTCAGTGAAAAACACTTAAAGGTCCAGGGTGCAGGATTTAGGGGGATACGTTGGCAGAAATAGACTTTAATGTAATGTATGCTTTCTTTATTGTAAAATCACCTGAAAGTAAGAATCGTTGTATTTTCGTTATTTTAGAATGAGCTGTTTATATCTACACATGGAGCGGGTCCTCTTCCATGGAGTCTGCCTTGTTGCACCGCCATGTTTCTACAGTAGCCCAGATTGGACAAACCAAACACTGGTTTTAGCGAGGACTGATTGCGTTTTTGCGGTTCTGCTTTGGCCACCGTAGTCAGCAGCCCGTCATCAACAAGCAGCATCGAAAACATGTGAAACTGCTTTAGTCAGTATTTTTACAGGCATAAATCACCTGGTCTGTTTGTTTTGGAGAGGAAGAGACCACTGCTGATAATTTCTCTCCTGGTAAAAACCTCCTGAACAATGAACACAGGAGGAATTATCACTGGGAAAACTTTTAGGTGGTTGCTATTTGCATTCCTCACTGTTTGATGCCACTAAATCCCCTTAAATCTTACACACTGCTCCTTTGAAAACAACAACTCTTCAGCATATTTGCTTTATTCACATAGTAGTACATGAGATGGACAATCTCCGAAAATAATCATGTCCCTCCTCTTGTTGTAGTACATCTAATGGCATTTGCAAGAATACAGTGTGCCTGAACAAAAACAACCAATCAGCTACAGCTGAACTTACAGTACACTAGTTTAATAGTTTGAACGATTGACATGATTGACAGCTGCGTCAGAGACTCCTTGGCTTTGATTGGTTGTTTTGTTCAGGGGCGTAGGATTCTTGCAAAGACCATTAGGACTACTACAAGGAGGCAGAGGAACATGATTTATGTGTCTTTAGAGTTTATGTGTTTCATGTAATACTGTGTGGATATAGTGAGAGTTTCAGCAAATATGACAAAAAGTTATTTTCATAAAAGTTACCAACTGTAGCTTTGATATGCATTGTGGAGCTTTTGTTTACTTAGGTGGTGGAAAGGTATCTATTTGCAGTCTTGAAATGCTAGTGTATGCAATTCCCAGAGATGATATTTTCATAGCTTTATAGTCAATTTGAAACTGTAGGTGTCAGATGAATTCAGATCAAAGGATAAATTACATTCTTGGGGGAAAAAAATGTCAATGAACCCAGTAAATAAAAACACTCACAAACCAAGAACTCTTTTGCCTTCAGTTATTTCCCTCTCCTGTGCGTCTGTCTTTGAGTCTTACATCTAACAAGGTTGGATAAAGGTCTTTGCTGAAATACTGTATCAATGTTGTCTGACTCTAAAAGCATTCTGTGATTTTATCTCCTGCAGCTTTGACTATGAGAACGCAGGCTACGAGGCTGCTGATTTGATAAAGATGAATTTTCTGCTGAATGGGCAACCTGTGGAAGAACTCACCACTATTGTACACAGGTACTGCATGTTTCACATACAAACTCATTTCAGATGCTCTTAAGTTGTTCAATTTTCCCCAAAATATTTTGGGTAAGCAGTCCCTGTCTTGTCACAGGAGGTGCAACTCTGACGCTGCTTGAAAGAATCTTATAATTTTCTCTGTCACAGCAGCCTCCCGTGGCTTCATTATTATTGCTGGCAGATTTTTATGAGTTTACATAATTTCAAGGTTATAGGGTCCTTCATTACTATAGTAATTCTTCTGATCCTGTGGAGCATGAAATGAATTCAACACACAGGATAACATTAAAAAAATGGCCTCTTGGCAGCTATCATCTGTAACAATGACTTTACACACTGGAGAGGGACTTCATTCCATTTGTGACGGGGACAATAGAGTAACGTCACAGGTGAAAAGTGATGACGCACAGCAGATCTATATTTAATGTAATTACTACCAAAGCCAGTTCAGACTTTGGTAATTGAAGGGTGCTAGGCTTTTCCAATGATGGACACACTCTGACCATTTATACTGTAAGCCTCGGAGCCAGGCCAGGCACAGCTTTATTGTCTCAGTCTTTAAGTGCAATGCACTGCACCAATCACAGAGCAGAATATCATTATGTTACAGAGCAGCTGAAGCAGAGAAGCCATTTACATGTGTTTGAGCCTGTTTATACATGGTGTTAACATGCAGCTTGGGTGATCTGATCATGAGTGGACGGCGCTAAATGCAGGTGTAAACAACCACCGAGATGCAGTGTGATCTGATCACTCAAACCACCTGCAGAGATAGTCTGGGACGCAGTTGATGACATTTTCTGTAGTGTCAACGCCAACTAGCTAGCCTGTTGATCAGCATAGTAAATGGCATTATACTCACTATAGAGAGTCACACAACTCCATATGGTTGCTGATTAGTATTTATAAAATGGGTTGACCTTCATCATAAATAGATACCGTTAATATATCACCCTTTAGTCTGCATTTGCCATTGATCCTACCTTATCTACCTGGCATCAGAACAGAATTAAATCCCTCCTCTTGCTTGATTTGATTGGCTGCCTGAGCCAAGCGTGATAGTGAGGAGTAGAGTACGGTGATTCAAAAACCTTGCACTGCAAAGTTAAGAATATTTTAACTTTTATGCACATCTAAAAACCACTAGATAAAACATGGCTAGTAATGGTTTCGCAGGTGACGTGTTTGTAGCGGCACCTCTCAGTGTGATCAGGACCTAACTGAAACCTTTTATTTTGTTTATTTATTTCCAACACAAACAGGAATGTAAAAAGGAAAAGTTGTGGTTTTCTGTGTTCAGCAAGATGGCTATTTTTATTTTTGAACTTTGGACAGAGCCAGGCTAGCTCTTCTTCCTGTTTCCAGTCTGTATGCTAAGCTAAAGCGGCCCCCTGCTGGCTGTAGCCTTACACAGTATTTGATGAGCCACCTGCATTTGTTGGGGATGACACATTGACACAATGCTGTAGAGCAGAGCAGTTGTGTTTCGCAGTTGCTTGGTTCTGATTGGTGGGTTTTCATTCCAGAGACCGTGCGTACAGCACAGGTAAGGCCATGTGTGAGCGACTCCAAGACTCCATACCGAGGCAGATGTTTGAGATCGCTGTACAGGCATCTATTGGAACTAAGGTCATTGCACGGGAAACGTAAGTACAACATCAGCAGTGAGCTAAATGCTTTTTCAAACTGGTATGTGAAGCAGAACAAAGCGTACATATAAAGCACTTTGAATTGTATTTGTGTAGGAGATGTGTTGAATAGATTTAACTTGGCTTAAAAATGTGACGTGACAATATTTGCTTCTTTCAGAATTAAGGCGTACAGAAAGAATGTTCTTGCTAAATGTGTAAGTAAAGGTTCTTGTTAACTTTTAAAAGTTTCAGAGTCTACAAATGAACCACAAACATTCTGAATTCTACATGTTTTTTGTCTCGGTAGTATGGAGGGGACATAACACGGAAGATGAAGCTACTGAAGAAACAGGCAGAGGGTAAAAAGAAGATGCGGCGTATCGGCAGTGTGGAAGTTCCCAAAGACGCCTTCATTAGTGTTCTGAAGAGGAAAGAGAAATAGACTGCAATAATATTAGTATATTAATGTAATTATCATATGCAACAGGTCTTTATTATTGAAAGGTCCTGCTTTATTTTTCTCTGAATAAAGTGGTCATTAATGCTGCAAACTGTTGTACCTGTGATCCTGTGACTTTCAAAATATTGCTCTCACTTATCCCCAAAACTCCAAATGCTTTATTCACACTTCTGTTTGTGACGGTGATATCCAATCATATGATGACACAATTGGCTTTTTAAGATACTGAACAGAAGTATGCTGAGCTTCATTTTATATTCAGAAAGTATAATACATCATTCTTGATTGAGTGTGTCACTATTTTAGTGTGGAAACTCCTTTGATATCAGTTCATCAGTCAGTACACAAATTAACTGATAAATACCATTTAGGTCATTTCTTCTCTGACTGTTAGACAAAATAAGCAAGTTTGAACATTTTATAGACAGGATGATTAAGTAGCCAAACGTAACTGATAAATTAAAGAGCACTGATCAGCCCTGTATTCAGTAAAACTTTGTATCTTTGGAAACATTTCACATTTACAACTCTAAATATGCTGATGTGATAATGGAGGTTCTGGACATTGCAGACTGATTAAAAAGAGAGGGGCAGGGACAAAGACATGGGGCTGGAGTTCCTGAGTCTTCAGATCGGTCTTTGAAATGGTCTTTGAGAGTCATCAGTTTGTGTCAGAGTTCCAGAATATTGAAACTTTGAGTGAATTGTTTGACAATATTTCTACGCACGCTTGCAGCTGCACGGGCGCAGGAAACCAGACTGTGGTCATAAACATAACACTTGATCCCAACCAGCTCTTCACTGGTTGATGATTTGTGATGGAAAATGGAATTGTTATCACACTAGAAAATGCATTCCCTGTAGAAAATGCAGTGTGAATGCCGACAGCTGAAATGTATTTCAGAGCATTGCTGGAAATGCAGATTTTGAAATGCACTGCACTGCAGTGGTCTGGAGTTGAACCTTTAACCATTAACCAAGTTGTATGGTCACTGAACAGCACAGTGTAACAAGCTGAAACCTCCTGTCTGCTGTGCAGTAACAACTGCTGCTGCAGCTGTGTAACTTCTGTCTTCCTTGGTGAATTGTCAGGACCTGGTAGAAAACTTAGCTCCACAGATCAGGGAATTGAACCCAGGTTATTGTGCAACAGGTGGAGATGCTATCTGCTCTGCCTCTCAACGTGGCAGAGCTGTGATCCACTGCACCATAGTGAAGACTGTAGTAAATGGGATTTCACCATAAAAACGTGATGGGTAATGCTGTTGTGAGCTGCACTGGACCACAATTAGCTATGGCCCTTCAGGAGCCTCGTAATACCCAGCGCTGCTGGTTGTGGTGTCTGTGGCCCCCAAGCCAAAATTGTTAATCTCAGGTGAGTCATCATGCCTCAGGCTGGGACAAGGACACACCCGACCCAGATGGCGCCTTTTCTTAAAAATAAAGAGGGAAAAAAGCAGGAAGAAAGAGTAGTTACTAAATTACATGAACTACATTAGTCATCATTTATGTCTCAGGTTATTATTTTCATGAAGGTGATGCTATTAACACACTTACAAACTTGAGGTTATCTGTATAAATCTTCAGAAACAGTCAAACAACACTTGCACAACAGGGCATAAAACTGTACATGTTGCATGAAGACTCACAGATTTTCATTAACTCCGCAGTGTATTAACTCGCTCACACTCCAGCAGACTAAAGGTGCTGCTGCAGGCTGTAACATTAAGAAACTACAGACAGTCTTGCAATGTGATCACTCCAACCGTGATACACTGATCTGCGACTTAAAGCGAATGTTGGCCAGGGGAGTAAAGTTTGTGGGGGGCAATGGACCCGTACCCACTTCCTACTCTTTTACTTGCGGCGCTGGTTATGATTATAAAATATACAGAATGATAGAGGGCTTAAACTGCTTGCGTGAGAAAGCAGGATTACAATCAGAACAGGTTGTGCAGGTCTATAAACATTCAGTGCTAGTTGAGGCAATAGAAGTGGATACCTGCCAGCACACTACAGGCCACAAAAGTAACCTGATTTCAAATGTGTCTCACTGTAAGTGACACTTTGAATGCACTCTTTGTAAATGTAAATTAATAAATTAAAAATAAATTAACCTTAATTTCTGTTCTAATCCACAAAGACATATTTAATCCCGAAGACCAGAAGAGACAGAGAATACTACAATAGAATAAAACTCATTTGAGTATTAAAAAGCAACAACACTCTGTGGATCCACAAAATCAGTCTCCCATTCATTGTCTTTGGAGCAGCTCCAGACTTTATATTTGATGACATGGAAAGTTTGAGACTTACTTATTTGGTGTCTGGCTTTGAGAGAGAGAAGCTCGTGTTCACAGATATTGTGTGTGCTTCAGTGAGCTGTCTCTCCACCTATTTTCCACATGGCTCTGTACGTGAGTCAACTGAAATTCAGTTAATTCCTACAACAACCTCCATGATCTCCATTATGTTTTCGCAACACACCCTCTGTTTTTTTTTTCAGTCGAGAATCGCTTCAAGCACACTGAAAAAAAATTGGACTTCTGCAGCAGATTCTGAACACAGGAAGTTATCAAATTAATTTGCTACCAGACTGATCAATGCACAGCTCTATTTATACATTTTTTTCTACATGAAAAAGTTTGACGGCATGTTTTGCCAACTAACATTGGTAACATGCTAGCTGTGTAACATAAATGGTGAAATATACGTCCTTGTCAATGTTTACCTTGATATAAGGTTAAAAACATGTCTAAGGTGATGTTAAAATTAAAACATCCTTACGGGTTATGAATAGAGGATTTGATGTTCCCTTATCATGCAGACTGCAAGATTATATTGACCACCATTACTTACTACATGACATGCAATCCTCAGTTTGCATGCTTATATGCAAATATGACTTGTAGCTTTTCCACATTAGTATCACTGCTAGAATGAAAGGGGGCTTACATCAAGGGAAAAGCAAGAAAGAGTTAACTTTAGCATTATCATTTTGACATTTTAAAGAACAGAAAGAAGGGTGGAGACTTGGAAAGAGGGCGTGTCAGCCTCTATTTAAAACCATTTTCTGCGCTCTCTGCTCACATTCCTCCAACAATCTCGATCTCTCAACCTACACTTTATCATACTATTCTGGTGAGTGGAAATATATTTTCATAATCTTTTTTGCAGTAACCATATACTTTATTTCACTGATACTTGATATGTAGCATTATGTGGCATGAGATGCATGAGTGAGTATTTGGGTGAGGTTTGTTTGTGTGCTGATGGAACATGTTGCTGCCAACTGTCAGTGGCTCCAGTGGGGTGAGTCTTTTTAAACTGTGAGACTGATTAACTACGAATGGTGTACCTAATGGTATCCCTGTGCAGCGCCATGCACAGGCATTTCGGGGGACAGGTGCTGAAGCAAAAAAAGGGCACCACTCACTGAAGCTCACATACAGATCTATTACTTACTTACATATTTATTTATTTATTTACTTCAGTATTCTTACACTCATTTATAATTTATTTATTATTCGTAAATGCCTATCGTATTCAGATTGGAATTGCTGGAGCTGATCCCAGCTGATTTTGGGCGGATACATACCAGACTGTCACAGGGCTGAGACAGGCAATTTAGAGTCACCAGTTAACCTAACCCGCATGTCTTAGGACTGTAGGAGGAAGCTGGAGCACCCGGAGAAAACCCACACTAACACGGGAAAACAAAAGGTTCATACCTAAGACCAGGAAACCTCTTGCTATGAGGCAACAGTGTTAACCACTGCACTACTGTGCCACTCATACACTTATGCAGATACAGTTTAACACTGCAAAATAATCAATTCACACAGAGATGATGGTCTTTAGCATTCACTATCTATCATAAGAATAGGCAACAACAAAGGAAACTATGCCATATTGTGCATGATTTAGTCGTCTATAAAACAATTAAAGATTAACAATCAACAAATCTTTACACAAAATGAGAAAAGGCCGGTTCTCTGAAGAAATAAAATAATAAACCAACCAATCTGCCCAACAAACCACATAGTAGGCCTATATTCACTCGCAACAATTGGGCCAAATGTGTTCTGCTCTCCTCTCTACACATTACAACAGGAGTGTCCCAGGCACACCTCCCCAGGCTGTTATTCTCAGATCCACCCACAGCTGCTCTGCAATGGTAAAATGTAATTAGATACAGTTACTTAGGTACTGTACTTATGTACAAAATAGGTACATGTACTTTGTGTATTTCGATTTAATGCTACTTTATATTTCTACTTCACTAAATCTTAGTGGTAAATATTGAACTTTTTACTCCACTACATTTAACAGAGAACTTTGGTGTTTTCTTTATAGATTCAATTTAATAAAACAAAGAATATTTGACAAATATAGCCCAACATTTACAGGGGGCAAAACACTACATGTAAACAAATGGTGTAAATACATATTTAGATTAACTTAATTTACTTTGCACTATGTTATGTTAGCTTGCACCAACAGTGTGCTGGGTTTTTTTTTTTCAGTCCATTAATCTATGAAATTTTAAACAGTTTGCAAATTTCAGATTGATTTATGGTTAGCTAAATTATCATATTTTACATCTAAAACCAGGGGTGGGGGTGCCCTTTTTTCAGGTTAGAGCAACAGCCCCTCAAATTGTCTGTGCACATCCCTGCTGTGTGGGCTTCATCTAAATAGGACACGTCAATCTGTGGTCTTTAACAATTATGGGTGGCACGGTGGAGCAGTGGTTAGCACTGTAACCTCACAGAAAGAGGGTTCTGGGTTTGAACCGAGGTTTGTCCAACTGGACCTTAAATTGCCTGCAGGTGTGAATGTTAGTGTAAATGGCTGTCTGCCTCTGATTGCCAGCTGAGATAGTTGCTCACACAATGTAAGCTTCCATGTCAGCATCCAGTGTTGGAAGCCACACACACACACACACACACACACACACACACACACACACACACACACACACACACACACGAGGCATTACCACACTGGAACACTGGATTACACAGTCAACAATATTTTCTCCTTCCAGCCACCATGTCTGGGCTTGTTAACGCAGTGAATCAACTTCAGGATACCTTCAACCAGCGTGCTACACAAAAGGATGACATGAAAGTTTTGACCAAGAAAGAACTTGCTGAACTGCTCCACAAAGAGTTTGACACTGGAGTAAGTAGAAAAGATGTTGCACTATTCCAACAGAGAGCTGCGAATGCCTCTGATATTTTAATTTGTTTGTTTTACAATCTGCTCACGGCCCCTTTCTTTCTTTAGGACACAAAGCAAGCTGAGATAGACGAGTTCTACAAGAAGCTGGATAAAGACGGGGATGGTGTTGTTACTTTCAAGGAGTATGTCATGTATGTAATAGCCGTCACAGAGATTGTTGATGTTATGAAAAAATAAATAATTTGGCCATAATGCCTCAAACTTTCTTGCCTTGTTTAATTTCTACTGAATGGAAAAAACTGAGAGAACCAACTTGCAACAGTTTTACAGTCACATGTGTAGAATGTACCTGTCATCATCACATGTTCTGAGAGGGGAAACTTGGTTAAAAACACAGATTAATGACAGATGGGTTATTATGTAGGCCTTTAAATGTGCTGACTTTGAGTGTTTCACTGATTCTGAAACATGTCAGTATTGTAAAATGAACTAGTAACTACAGCTGTTAGATAAATGTAGTGGTGTATGAAGCTATATTCTGTCATGCTGCAACATTCAGCTTCATAACTATTGCAAACTGAAGATGTATTTTTTAAAAATGTTTTTACATTAAGTAAGAATAGAGACATGTTTAAGTGTCAGGAAAACATATTGACCAATTTGGCCAAGTGGCAAATTGTATAATCAGCATGTACTGCTGCTCACATTTTAACATTCAGCTTTGTGTTTACATGAACTAACATGGCACTGCCACACATTCCACTTAAATCTAACTTGTTACACATTCAGTGGATTAAAGCACCACACAACATACAGCTGTCGCAGAACAACTGAAGTGATATGTTATGACATGTTTGTGCTGTCTCTGACACAAGCCTTTTTCATGAAACTGAGAGACAGGTTCTTTTTTATCTTAATGAACCCTGAGCCTGTTTCTGTTTTCATCTATAATATGTGACACTGAGCTAAACAGTAGTTTGCTTTTTTAAACAGTAGTGATGGCCAAATGAAGCTCCATGAACCATTTTCAGCCCACAAGATGGCAGTCTTTGTACAACAAAGCATTGACAGCACCTTGACTCAATAAATACAGTCATCGAGCCTTTTTGTTTTAACCAAGAGCGCCATCTAGTGGAGTTAATACATACAACTAATGGTTTATGAAGCTTCATTTGGAGATCACTAGTGAACCGCAACATCCCTGGTGTGAGTCCTCCAGCCGGAGACTAGGTCTGAGCCCATACAGCCTTTCACTGTCCACAGTATAAGTGCACTTTGTTAAGCCCCCAGTACTGCAATAGTTTGTCTTCTCAAGAAGCTGTGCAGTCCAGCACAACCATTGCCAAACCAGCATCATCATCTGCTTGGCCTCTGTAGTTGCGCTGATGTTTAAGAAAAAAAAAAAAAAAAAAAAAAAAAAAAAAAGGAGAGGAGTCCATCAGACAAACTGGACCAAATGTGTCAGAATAAATGTCAGTGCATTGCCTTCAAACATTTCACAAATAAAACTATGTAAAAGTTGAAGCTACAGTTTGTAACTTATATAAAAAATATATTGTTTTTCATATTTGCTACAAACACATACGGGACAGATAATCACTGAAAAAAAATCATGCTCTTCTGCCTTGCCTGTAGCATTTAGAATACTAATAACAGATGAAGTTGATTTGGTTTTTTTTTTTTTCCATCTTTACCCAGATTACAAAGGAAATATAATACTTGATTGTATGGTAGAGACAGTGCCTTCACTGCTTTGTGTTACAAAAAGCGCTATAGTCTATAAATGCAATGCATTATTGTTATGATTCATTATTATTAATTACCCTTTAAGGAGGGGGAATTCAGAACCATTTACAATACACAATTTGCAATGTAAATGTGGATAACATAAACAACAAACATAAACAAATTATCACTTAAAATGCAGCATTCTAGTTTAATGTGGGGAAAATGAAGGATGATTGGGACAGTTTTTGAATTTCCTCTTTCTGTAAGCCTTCTTGCCATAAATGTAAAAAATGACCTGACAAATGATACATTTCTGTAATTCTGAATATGTTATCAGTCCATCTGAGAAGGAAAGACAGTTGTATCATATTTCGAGATGTGACATACCTTTTTAAGTAAACTGACCCCCAGTGTGTGAAATGGGGAGACAGAGAGAGAGAGAGAGAGAGAGAGAGCGGGGACTGACACGCAGCAAAGGGTTGCAGGCCAGACTTGAACCCGTGACCGCTGTGGCAAGGCAGTGCCTCTGTACGTGGAGCGCCGCCACTATCCACTATGCTACCAACGCCCCCCAAACCTCTTTTTTTGTAACATTTGGGTGACTGGGACAGAACATCACTGATTTAGGCTAGTGTAAGCATATTTATTGCACAAATTATTTCATAATTTGATATATTTTAACATGCACATTTTTCTTTTCCTGTTCATCATTATGAATAAAAACTCAATGTACATTTCTGTTAAACTTTATTTCTTAAGTCTGTCCACAATTCATACAATATAAAGCAGTCTTTCCTCACTGTCACGACCCCTGCCCTTCTACATCCTCCCTTAATTCTCTCCCACCAAATTTCATTGAACACATTTAACTGAGGGGTAAAAAAATTGAAGTCCAAGATTCATTTAATTCATTTACTTGGATTGAACAAAAATGAACACATTTAGTTGAGGTTAAAAAAAAATGCTAGTCAGGATTAGTTATGGTTGGGTTAAGAGATCAAGTTAGGTTTGGCTTGGATAGTGTATCAGTGTAAGATTTTTGCTAGCTGGTTAGTCCAGCTGGCAAAAATGGCCTGCAAGAAAAACATCTAGTAAAATCCAGCTAATCCATCAATATTTTTATGCTTGATTAGGGTTTTGCACACATGAAGAGGTTGGGAAGCATTAACCTAGAGCACACAGAGCAAACACAATGGCTCTCTATTGCAAGGTTTGTCATTTTCGTTATTAGCAAAGCTTTTTAGCTCTGTCCCAGGACAGGACACAGGATATGAACATTTTTACTGGTTTTGGAGCAGTTGTACATTATAATCATGTTTCTATCAAAGGTTTGTGCAGTATATCAGCTATGATGGTTTTATGACCTCATGATTAAATCTAGCTAAAGCTTGTGTCATGTTCCTCTCCTCATGCATTGCAAGGTCAACTTCCTGTTTAAAGTCCTGCCCCACCCATCTACGTGATGTCACACCTATGAGGGCATACAATTTTGATCATGTGACTCAGCAAAAAACGCTTTTTTTTCACTCATCAGGTGAGACAATAAAGCCTGTATAGTTATACGGTCCCATTTGACCTTATGTCCCAGTCACCATTCATTCAGCCATATTTGGAGTCCAGTGGATGTAATTGAGATGAGCAATGTCTTGGGAGTGGGAGTAAGTCTTAGCCATAGTCAGAAATCAGGGATGGGCAGTATTTCTATTACTTGTATTTAAAATACGTATTTCAATTACATTCGAGTATTTTGTAATTTGTATTTGATAAGGCCGATAAAAAGCAAATGTAATTTGTAACAAAATACTTTTGAATAATTGAGTAATTTTGTATTTAAAATACTCAAAATACTTTCTCCACGAATCAAAAAGCAAAAATAATAGGCTACACATTCTTATAATATTGGATGTAACAATATTTTTTACTTTTTTTTTTTTTTTTTTTTAATATTTGTATCTATATGTTTTTTAAACTTGAACCATTCAGTGTGCCATTCAATGACCTGGTGGTCTGTTTTACTGGACTGTGCATAACATAGGAAATTGTATGTTGTTGTGGTTGATGCTTGGGATGAGTATGCTACAAATGAATTGCCTCACGTGGGATCAATATAGTTGTCTCTGAATCTAAATCTGAATCAATAAATAATATTTCAGGGTAGCCTACAGCCCAAAGCTGAATACTCTGCTATACCAAATTGTGAGAAATTAAGTGCAAATTTGCAATAGCTGCGACCACATTTGGTACTATCACGCCATTAATGGATGAATCATGGTTGTTCTTTCTGGCATAGTTACTTGTGGTCACTAATTGCAGGATGTAAATTTTCAGCATTTTTGGTCAAGGACTTTCAGTTAGTATAGCGCCACCTATGGACGAATCGTGGGCATTCTTTGTGGTATAGTTACTCATGGTCTCTAGTTGCAGTATGCAAATTTTGAGCATTTTTGGTCAAGGACTTTTTGAGTTATTCATGAAAAGCTTTGTGGACCGACTAACCAGCCGACCGACAGAGTGACCTATAGAGCTGCGGGTCGCTGCTAAAAAGAAAAAGAAAAAAAGTATTTTTTGTATTTGAAAATACAAAATACATGTATTTTATTTTGATACATTTTCTGGCACCAGTATTTTGTATTTTATTTTGATACATTTATTTGAGGGGTATTTTGTATTTTGTATCAAAATACATTTTGATGTATTTTATGATATACATCAAAATACATTTGATGTATATACATGCTGGAGATAATTTTACCCATGGAGTTATTCATTTGTAGATTCATCAATGTTTCTATTGCCTTAGGAGCTTGAATCTTAGTAAGGTCATCGTTTTTGTATAGGAAATGTCTATCTTGTAAATATCTGTAGAAATCTGTCTGCCAAGATTAAATTCTTTTCTTTTTGTTCATAGTTTTGACCTAACTGATCAAAAAGCTGATGTACATAAAGTAACCCAAATCTTGACCAGTCCTTGACGCCTGTGTCCATGTGAGAGGGGATTAAGTCCCTCATGGACCCAATGGGAGTAAGGGCTGAAATAAGGCAAGGTAAATCATAAGTCTTTTGCACTTCTTTCCAAATTTGCAATGTGAATTTAGTCCATTAATTAATGTTGCAATCTCTCTGAGAAAACCCAAGGCATTTCTGCTAATTCATGCTGACAAGCTGATTTCTCCACGTTCAACCATCGACTGTCTACGTCATTATTCATCCATACGGTCAGTGGTTTCAATTGGGCAGCTTAAATAGTTATTGTCTTTAAGGTTAAATTACCCTTGTTGCATTATTATTCCAAATCAGGTATCAGGTCTACTTTAATATTCTTTATGCTTTTCTTCAGTTGTCAGACAAACCAGCTCAAACTGCCTTAAGACAAGAATGAAATGGCACCTACTGCATGTGCTCATCTGCCCTGACACAATGGCACAAGGCAAAGTATGGCTGAGGCTGTTGAGAATGACATTAGTTTATACCTGTCAAACTTTACAGAACATTAAAATACATGTACCTTTTTACAGTTTAATGTGAACATGAGGACTGAAAAACTACTGCATGCACTATCAACGGTCAGGAAACCAGTCACATTTCAAATTTTTATTAGAAAAGACAGCAAGTTATCTTGACCCTCAATTTAACTCCAGTAATACAATCACACCTCCCCCCCCCATGTTCAATTCACCACAGCCTCATTGCTCCCTTCATTCATAGAGCAGCCTGGATCACTATCAGGCAGGCATGTAGCAACAATCACATTACACAGAGCAGTTTATGGCAGAAACAAAACATCCTTCTGGAGGGGAATGACACGGCTGGGCTCATACTGAATTTCCACAGTCCTGTGCTAGTGTGTTGTGTCTCAACTCTTCCTGCTGTTGTCTGTCTGAAAGGAGACAGCAACTAAGGCCTCATCCTCTATTGTGCAATTTCAACATCCAAATTCACCTAATTCTAGTTGAAGAGTCAGCAACAATTCAACATGTATTTTGAGGTCAGAACTCAGCTGTTTATAATGGATGCTACAAAAGAGGATGCAAAGAACTAAAAGATGGGGATTCTCACAGATCAAGGCCTTACATTATTTTACATCATCAAAATAACTAAAGCTTGACCTCATCCTCACACACAAACAGACATTAGATTTATTCATATTCTGTCTTCCCCCCGATAATCAGTATTACTCTAGCTTGGTGTCCCCTGGCCTCAACAAGTCTGTCTAAAGAGTCAAAGGACACAAGAAGAAATAGGATCATAACTCCTCTCAGAGTGCTGCAGATACATTTTTACACAGTTCAAGAATAAAAGTGATGAAATGAAAACCACCTCATGAAAGCAATTCTGCAGAAGTTTTGACCTCTTTAGAGTGAACTCAGGACAACTGAGAGGTGGCAAGTTTGACATAAAAACTAATATATTTCAAGATTTTTGTACAGTAACTTCCCACCTCCACATTGTTATGAACACACTATTAAAACAAGATAGCTATAATTGATGTAGAGCACTGTACAATATTACATTATGAAGACGGAGTTGGGCCGTCCTCTGTACCAAAGCTCAAACTGTGTACAAGCTGTTGAACTGGGCTCAACTGGTACAAACAACGACTGATCAGAGCCATTAACAAGCTGAACTGCTGCTGTTGATGAAACCAAAGAACATGAAACCTACATGATGTCTTAGACAAAAAAGGAACCTTTACTTGCTCAGAATGTAAATCAACAGTGTTGTAAAAATAAACATACAAGACATTGTTTTGACATAATTAAATTACAGACAGACATCATAGGACATGGAGGAGCATACATGGACATTTATCTTTTCACTAGAGAATTTTACTGCCAAAACACAGTAGAATAATATATTATGGTGAGAATGACTAAGATTCAGCTCGTCACTCAAGACTGCCACCTTCCCCACCCAGTCCACCGCCGAGCTAGACAGTCCTCCGTTGTCACGGAAACCCAGTGACACACAAGTGCAAAGGTTTACTGCTGGCCTTCTTTCTTCTCTCCCTCTGATGAGCCCGAGCTGCTGCTGCTGCTGCTGCTGCTGCTGTCCCGCTCTGCCGCCATCTGCAGGAAGGAAGGAATATGTTACAGGCAGGTCACATGCATGTCAGATAAGGCGACTAGGAAATACTAGTCGATTAAACTTATAAAGGTAGCCTTATGAAAACAGGTGATACAGGTAATAAGTGTTATTTGTTTACTTTCATTTTGTGGGTCATTTTAATGTTTTGTAGGATAATGTGCAAACTGCCACACATTTCATCGGAATTTAAAATCCCATTTGGTTACTGAAAAATGGGATTAACGATTTCAAATGGCTCTCATAATATGCAAAGTATTTTTGCAAACAATGTTTAAACTTAGAAATTAAAATGAGCTACATTTGACCATTTCCTGACATTCAGTTGACAAGTCAGTATATGATTTCTGTTTAAACATCACGGAAGTTAGGAAGGAACATGTCTAGTAGGTGCTGAAAAAAGTGTTCAATTCCAATTAATACCTAACAATGTGTGCTAGTGTGACCCATAGTCCATTTATAGCAGGTCTAGTAAACATCCATTAATACCAAATGTCATAGCATGATAAATAATAGAGCTGAAACAATTAGTCCATTAATCAATAAGTCAACTGGAAAAAAAAGAACCATTTTCAAAAATCAATCATTTAGGTGAAGCCATACATTCTGTGGTTATAGTCAATTGTAAGGATTAGCTGTTTTTCTTTGCCTCGTGTGATAATCAACTGAGTCTTGGCCAACCTAAAACAATTTGATGTCGTCACTTAGGGTTTTAGGAAACTGTGTTTTCTATTGACCAAAATATTAATGGTTAAAAAAGGAAAAAAAATGCTGCTTAATCAATTAATTGTTAGTTGCAACCACCAAGAAGCAAATAGTTCTAAGAAATCCCCATAATTTAGAACCAAAATATACATAGTTCTTTCCAGGACATTCCTTAGAAATAGTTAAAATATTAAAGACCTGTAAAAAATAAAAACATTACTCTGAAGCTAAAATATTTTTTGGCATTGCGTCATCATCTTTAACAATGTCACATTTACACAGTATGAATGAGTGTTCCTACCTTCTTGTAGGCCATTTCGAAGAGTTTAAGTGATGCCTGCTGCAGGTTGGTGGCTGCCTGTTTGATGTTGTCCCCTGTTTCTGATTCCTTGTTGGTCAGAAGATCCCGGACCTTTGAGATCTCCTCCTTCAGCTTGGTGCACTGTGAGTGGACGAATGGGAAACATCAATGAATAAAGCTGGGTCATGGGTGAACCACATGAGCAATACTAACAGGACGATCGCCCATAATCACCTTTGTGGTACAAAGACAGTACATCAGATTGTTACATGTCTATGGCCATGTTGGCGGGATTCAAACCCTTACTGTCAGTATGTGGTTACTTCCTATATCCCCGTCCTTCTTTCAGACAGCGACATAACAGTTACCACACATTATCTCAACAATTAATTACTCCATAAAGCAAGGTTTGGTACGACTAGAAATGTCAGTTAACTGCAAACATTACATCCTGTGGTTCCATACAGCAAATTAAAAGCACAAACTATCAGAGCACACACAAATGAAGTTTTACCTCATCAGCAGGAAGCTGGTCCTTGAATTCCTCCATCTTGGATTCTGTGTCATGGACGATGCCCTCAGCCATGTTGACGGCCTCCACACGGTCCTGTGCACAGTAAATTGAGGGTTAGAGGGAGACAACAACATGAGTCTGAAGTACACAGACTAAACAGATCACAAGAAGGACACAGAAATGCAGTTTTCATACTGAAGACTGAAACTACATAAAATGCTTGGACTCATTATCATAATGTTAATCCACTGTCTCGAGTCTTCACCTTTCTCCTCCTGTCCTCCTCTGCATACTTCTCAGCGTTCTTGACCATGTTCTCGATGTCGTCTTTACTGAGACCTCCTGATGACTGGATCACAACTGAGGAGAGCAGAGAGACAACAGGATGGTTAGACACTCGACACACAGCGGCTTGATATTTATATCTGCCAATGATAACACAGTCAAAAGAAGGCAACGAAAACAGTCATTTGAGACACATGGAGCTGACCTCGCAAATGTTGTTCTAAAACCAACGTCCATGCTGAACCTAAAAGCCAGATATTCTGTGTTTACTGGGACAACATGTTGCCAAGCTTCTTGACTATTTTTAAGTCATAACAGACACCATTTGGTCCTCAATGGTTACAGCAACGTGTGTTAACATTGGCATTAAGAATTCATGTATTGTCACTGAACACTATTGGCGTGTTTGGACCATGGGAGCCGTTTCATAGCTCTAACAGCATTGTTTTAAGAAACTCCCTTTTTAATTGTGTCCTCACTGCAAGAACTAGGAACAATTATAGTTCTTAGAATGCCATTTTGAGGGACTTTAAGCGCCTACTCTCGCCCAGCACAAAAGGAACCACAAGTTGCGTTAGTGTACAGTGATTGGTCCATATGAAAGTGTTGAATGAAAAACCCATTATCTGTGTCAACAACAGACAACACAAACAGCTCATCAAAAAAAGGAAGGGGGGAAAATATGATAACTGTACAGACAGTACAGTCCAAGCTTTACTGAGCATTTATGTGATGGGGGAAATACCTTGAAGGTATGTAGCTCTCAGGGGAGCACCCCAGTGGGCAGTTCCTCTCAGAGAGTCCCCAGAACTTATGTTCAGCAGTCATGTGAACAACATGCTTGTGAATGCGTCACTAATAGCCATTTATCTAGTTGTTTGGCTTTGTGTAAAGTAAATTACATCCCAGGGGAAGCATACTGTGCATTCCAGTACCCATACTACCATACTTTAAAGTACGCCAGAGAAAGATTTAGTATGTCAAATACAGTACGCCAGAAATACCAGGATGTTCCACTACATCCACTCCGACTTTGCAGTCTGTAAGTCAGCAGGCTTTTTTGGCTATTCTGACCCACAACGCAGCAAATGATGCATCGCATCAACTGAGCTGCTAACAGACTCACTGACAGCTGATTGACAGTTGTCAGAAGCTGCAATGACAAGATGACAGCACATTCAAGTAACTGATGAACAGTCGAGCCGTAATAATAGGAATATTATTTAAATTTGGTGAGTGGCGTTTGTTTTATCTCCAAGGTACAGATATAAAGGCAAAGTTCAGGGTGTAATGTTATGAGAAAGTAGTGTGTCCAAATTGTGGGCATACTGCATCCAACAGTATGTACTTTAAGCGTAGCTGCAGTGCCTACCTAAGTAAAAAGAAAATGCATGCCTTTGGAATGCACCCCAACAGTTTTTTGACCATGGCAATGGCATCTGCAGGTAGCATGGCAGCACCGTAATATGTTGTTTGGCTACTAAACCAGTGGTCTATCTTGATGCAAGAAGAGTTGCAAATATTTTCAACAATAAATGAAGTGACAATAAGAAAAAGGTAAACACTTGTGAATGTTTTGGTTTGGGTGTTACAGCTGATGCCTATAGCATGCGTTCATTAAGTTTGCCAACATTACAGCACCAAAGACTTGGAACGGAAAGCCACTATGGTAGCTTCAGCTAAATGACAGGCACTTACTCTGCTGTTCTCGGCCTGTTCCCTTGTCCTTGGCGGAGACGTGGACGATGCCGTTGGCATCAATGTCGAAGGTGACCTCAATCTGAGGGACACCGCGGGGGGCAGGGGGGATTCCGACCAGAGTGAACTGACCCAGCACTTTGTTGTCTGCTGCCATCTCTCTTTCTCCTTGACACACCTTGATCTCTACCTGAGTCTGACCGTCAGCTGCTGTGGAGAACACCTAGAGGGGAGTAGAGAGGTACTTCAGTTTACACTTAACACCTTTCAGCAGCGTTTTAAAAATACAGTTGACATAAAAAGGCAAATAGCTCAATAAAAAGCAGTCATTCTGGTCAAAATCAGTCCTCACTCTACCCTTTAGGTTTCAGTACCTGGCTCTTCTTGGTGGGAATTGTGGTGTTCCTGTTGATGAGTTTGGTGAAGACTCCACCCAGGGTCTCAATACCCAGAGAGAGTGGTGTCACATCCAGCAGCAGCACATCTGTGACATCACCGGCCAAAACACCACCCTGGATGGCTGCTCCGATGGCAACAGCCTCATCGGGGTTGACAGACTTGCTGGGAGCACGGCCAAACAGGTCCTGAACTGATTGTTGAACCTGCAGAGACAAACACTGACTGTTTAACTTGTGTACTCATTACACTTGAACAGCAATAATAATTATAATTTGTACAGAAATTTTAAGTTTACAAAATTCCAAACATTTAGTATAAAGTTTACATAACAAAAAGGATAAAGTTTAGTTTGATTTGTTTGATGTGTAATGTCACCTGCATTTTTACATCAAGCACTAGAGTGGAAATTATGTCTTGGATTGGGGTCATCATTGAAATGTTTGTAGCTGTGTGTCATTCAAAGTCTACCTTCTTGTACTGCCAAACAAACCAGATTAAACACTCTTTATTAGGGCCTGTAGGCTCAGGGGTCATACTGTGTTGTGTACCTTGGGCATACGGCTCATGCCTCCGACCAGCAGCACCTCTCCTATGTCTCCCTTGGACACCTCGGCGTCCTGCATGGCCTTCTGGCAGGGAGCCACTGTGCGGCGGATCAGGTCAGCCACAATGCCTTCAAACTGAGCACGGGTCAGCTTGATGTTGAGATGTTTGGGACCAGAGGCATCCATGGTCAGGTAGGGAAGGTTGATGTCAGTCTAGAGGAGAGAATAAACATGTGATCACATTCAGTTTCACCACTTTAAAATGGACAGGAACAAAATACCTGAGACAGTCACCCATGACAGAGTTCAATTTTGTTTCCTGTTGACTGCATGAATACAAAAATAAACCCATTAAAACCCAGTATGAGGATCAATGTCCTGTGGCCAGAGTGTTGTTAAAGATATTTGAATAATCTAACAATACATTAATCAATCCCTCCTTTGTTCTATGAATATCGGCACAAAAGACCACGCTCAACATCTTCAAAGACATTTTGTTTTGGTCTACAAATAGTCAGAAATAAACAATAAGGTCATGCTATGAAAAAGATTAGAAGTCTGTATGGCCCTGTACTAGGCCTGCCCTGCGGTCAGTATCAGGACAGTCCACTCTCACTGGGCCACGTCCTGCAGCAGCTCAGCAGCAGCAGACTCTAAAACAGAACCTACTGCAGTGACACATAACACAGGACCTTCTCTACCAGCACTGTAACACTGAGCCAGACACACACACTGTCTGGACAGCTGACTGAGAGCTGGACTGTGGGATCAAGGCTGAGATAATCTTCGATAAGTGACAGTGAGGCATTCACTCACTGACTGCCAAAAGGTTTAAATGACTTCTGATGGAGCTGAGTTTTGGGTGGAATTCCTATTTTCTTTCTGAACTAAATTTGTATCTAAAATGGTCAAGTGGTCATGTGTATTTTAACTTGATGCATGTTGTATCAGTGATGATGAGGGTGGTCTGTGTACCTGCAGTGAAGAGGACAGCTCACACTTGGCCTTCTCAGCAGCCTCTCGGACTCTCTGAAGAGCCATGTTGTCTTTCAGCAGATCCACACCAGACTGAAAAACACAACACACATGAAATTCTGAAAATGCTGACTGAACTACAGTTGAAAGGCTCGTCTTGAGATTGAAAATTGTAACAATATTTACCTCTCTCTTAAACTCTTTGACAATGTGTTTGAGGAGGTGCTGGTCAAAGTCCTCTCCCCCCAGGAAGGTGTCGCCATTTGTGGACTTCACCTCAAAAACGCCCTTCTGGATCTCCAGGATTGAGATATCAAATGTACCTCCACCCAGATCATAGACAGCAATACTGGAAACCAACACAAGTCAGTTTAATAACACAGGAGAACCAAAAACTGAAAAACTAAAATACAGAGCATCAGCATATATTATGCTGCCTGTGTTTCAGTAAGAAGTGATCCTCTTGACTGTAGTGGGAAACACCAGCAGTGGTAGTGCAGGTTCTTCTCTACTCACATTTTATCCTGGGTTTTGTCCAGGCCGTAGGCCAGAGCAGCGGCTGTTGGCTCGTTGATCACACGCAGGACGTTCAAACCAGAAATCTGACCAGCATCTTTGGTAGCCTAAAGAAACCATACATGGGAATGATGTGAGGTGCTGGCCAGACAGTATTTTGTTCACACTTCTAAAAAGAGTTACAAGAATTTCAGCAACAAACAGGGATGATCAGATGTGACTGATTATTCTCTTACACTTTTCTAACAAACACCCAATGTAGATTCTCTCTACATTAAGAGCTCTCCTAACTAGCACCAGGAATACAGAGCGTAAACATCTGAAAAATTAAACAAAAAAGTGTTTTACTCTAAAATGACTAAGATTCTGAAAATCTAGACTACACAGCCTGGTTTAAGTAACCTAAATCTATTTCCTTTTAGCTGAGATGACACAGAGTGGTTTGCTTATCAGATCATTTAAACAAAGAAAGGGGGAGCTGACATTTGTTGGTACATTTTGATTTACAGTCTTTGGAGTCTGACAGTAAGAGAGAGGAGAAGTGTTTAAATCAAAATACACTCAATGTAAATGTTAATATTTATATATCGCATAGACTGCATGTCACACTTTATTCAGATTATACAGTTACAGAAAGTTTATCAGAGCTCCTGAATGTCTGACAGATAGATCTCTACTTGTCTTAAGTTTTGTGTGCCTCACGTTAAGACTGGAACAGAACATGATTGACTTTGAAAAGGAGATGTTGAAAGGTTGCATTTGCATTATTCCACAACAAACGGACTAACTACTCAATGAGAGTAACAATGCCTCACGTAAACCAACAATCTGGCTCACTACAAATGAAACTTTATTCCCTCAGAAATGTACGGGTCACACTTTTCATATTCGAATCATAAGAATAATGACATTGTTAAATTACTTATTCCAGTAACTGTTCTGGATCATCTACCCCCTTTCTGCACATACTTATCTACTTCTGCTAAAGATGTTTTATAAGCACTCTTTAGAGTAGGGCGTTTTTCTCAAGGAAACATACCTGCTTCAACACCCTACTAGGGCTGGGCGATATACCAACTATGTACAATATATCAATATATTTTCAAGCAAGATATAAACAGTATTGTCTAAATCTATATCAATAGATATATATTGCTAGTTTGTATGTGAGGTGGATCACAGCGCATCACTATTCTTCTTGGTAGTTGTAGTCTATTGTGCAACACTGAGACAGTGCCAGAGTGCAGGGAACAGATGTGTTTTAAAAATGCAGTGACAACACAGACATTTCATATACAAGACGTATATAACGAGGGCAAAGTGTGTCAAACTAAAATAGATTTAGGCCTCCTTGATACTTTTATACTCGTTGTAGTTTTGTGTCCTGTGCTGCAAACCTTTAAACTTCTGTAGCTCCAGTGCTATGTGCAAAAAGTTACTGTACAGCCCTGCTATTATTTTTTAGCATTTTTCACTTACATGTTATGCAGCTGTATATTTTCAAACAGGGAAAAAAGTCCCTGTCGTTGAATTTAATTTTGATCACGGTCTGTTTTTATAAAAGTGCTTGTGACATCTCAAATTTTGATTTGCAAGTGAACACGTAGCCCATTTCATAGAAAATACAGCAATAAATATTGTGTATTGCCATTCAGCCTTAAAATAAAGAATGTTTGTCCATATTGCCCAGCCCTACACTCTACTACTACATCACACCAACAAACAAATAATGGTATAACGTGTTTGACAGAAGCTCATATTTTCAAAATCTTGTCATGGATGAGGGCTGAGATTAGTGTATTCAATACTTCAGTGTTGTTCTTCCTAAACATGAAAATTTATCTGAGTGTTTTAGTGCTAATGTAAATACGTTCATAGTAATTATTAATCAGATGTATTCCACTCAGAATGGATACACACTGACCCATTAAACTGTACTGCGAGAGGGGCATTAAGTAAGTGTGTGTGTGTGTGTGTGTGTGTGTGTGTGTGTGTGTGTGTGTGTGTGTGTGTGTGTGTGTACCTGTCTCTGAGCATCATTGANAAATACGTTCATAGTAATTATTAATCAGATGTATTCCACTCAGAATGGATACACACTGACCCATTAACTGTACTGCGAGAGGGGCATTAAGTAAGTGTGTGTGTGTGTGTGTACCTGTCTCTGAGCATCATTGAAGTAGGCTGGTACAGTGACAACAGCATTCTTCACTTTGGTTCCCAGGTAGTTCTCTGCAACACAAATACCAGATCATTATCAAAATCAGTGCTCACATATGGATGATGTAAAATGTCAAAGAAACAATAGCAATATTTAATGCAGTTTCAGTCTTACCTGCAGTCTCCTTCATCTTCATCAGGACGAAGGCTCCCGCCTGGCTGGGGGAGTACATTTTCCCATGAGCTTCCACCCAAGCGTCACCGTTGGATGCACGCACAATCTTATAGGGGACGTTCTTCCTGTTAACAGAAAGAAAGACACATTTAACTTTGTCTGATGAGACGCGCTCATTAATTGTTTCATTTATTCAGTTACTTTGTCTCCCCAACATTTCCTGAACATTTTTGCTAGTTATGAGTTTTCAATAGTTTGTATCTGAAAACTAAGAAAATCCTGAGTAAAAGATCCTGAGGATTACAAGTTCACAACAAGTGGTAAAATTATTCAGTTTTTCCAAGAAGTACGTACTTCTGAAATGAGTACATGCAACAATGCAAAATGTTTTACATAAGACCAAAGATGCACTTACAGGTCTTTCTGGACCTCAGGGTCGTCATAGCGACGGCCTATCAGTCTCTTGGTGGCGTACAGTGTGTTCTCAGGGTTGGTGACAGCCTGGCGTTTAGCGGGCATACCCACCAAACGCTCCCCGTCTGCTGTGAACGCGATGACTGAAGGAGTCGTCCTGGCCCCCTCTGCATTCTCCAACACCTGAGAGGCAAAGACAAATCTTTCAGTTGCTACATGAGGCTTCAGGCGAGGGGAAAACTGCTTGTCAAACTACTGCCATTGATTGACCATAATGTAAATAACTGTCTCCTGAATTAATGAATAAATCATCTTGTCTTGCAATCAGATCTTTATTTCCATGACAATGAACTGATAACGAGATAAAAATCTAACTAGATAAGAATGTCCTGAAGGGAAGGAAAAGATCACATCACAACTTGTTTGACTTGTTTTAACAGTCTCCAAACACCTCAGTTTGCCACAAAACCCAATTATCTTAAGTAAATATGGTGAGTTCCGCAATTCAGTTACACTGAAAAGGATTTTAGACACAGCAAACAAACAGAACTAAAAGACGCTAACAGAAACAAACAGAAGTGGCCTAACTGTAGGTAGCACAAATGAAAGGGGGGACAACATGTTTCAACCCAGTGATACCTTGTGATTACCCCCGACTGTGTCACTCTATGACTACTGAGTCAGGAGCAGAAAACAAAGGGTCTGGAAAACATGAAGAGAAACTGAACCTCATGGTCAGTCTGAGGTGCTTGTTGTCACAGCAAACGGCAGTTGAGAAACCTATTCTTTGACTGTTTACTTGCCTACGACAGTCTGATAAAGTTTTTGTATCTAAAGGTTTTGTATTTTTTTATTGTGCGAAGAAAGCACCAAGGCATTAACTTTGGAAAAAAGCTCTTCTCTGCTCATATGCCGTGCTCCATGGAGCTGAAAACTGGTTTGTGATATCAATAGTTCTCGTGTTTTATATCATCAAAAGTCAAGTCACAATATGTTGTTACACCATAAACAAAAACATTTATTAGTAGGCAAGATTCAAAAGAATTCCTCCTTCCTTATTTCATTATGTCCACAAAAGGGCATACCAATAAAGCCTAATTTTATACATGTTAGGTAATATTAATACTGGTTTAAATAAACACTTTGCATTTGCAACCAAATCTCTAAATGCCAGAATCAACTGTAACCCTCCTGGACCTTATTATTACAAACATAATTAGTCTCTCAAATAAGCTGTCTGAAATAGAGACTACAAGGCAGAAAACTGTGTAGGTCTAGATGTGACCACTTTATCAAATATAAAGCTTCATCTCAATGCCAGACATTCTTAACTACACTGGAGTTAAGTTAACAAGATCATCACAAGTATACTCTCATCCAGTTTAGAGATATGCTGTTCCCAAAACTATCTGACCATCAGACAAGCACTTGTGGTAAATAATACTGGCCCCTTAATGGTCAGATAATTTTCAATTTTGACATACTGAACTGTCGAGGACAAAAAGCAAACATGTCCACGACAGATGTGTGAAGTGTGTGCTAATACCCACCTTGGCCTGTTTCCCTTCCATGACTGCGACACATGAGTTAGTGGTTCCTAGATCGATGCCAATGACTGCACCCTTGACGGCCTCTGACCTACAACAAAGAGGATAGACACAATTATTATTATTATTATGGTTGAATTATTAAAGTTTTACTAGAATGTTCTAACAGTCAAGAACAATAATGTGTACTTGATAGGATCTTTTTGTAGTCTGAATCCAAAATTGTTGTTAAATCCCACTCTTTAGCACTCTACTGACTGAGCATCTGTATAGACTGTATCTCATCAGTCACAAATGTGAATTGAAACTTGCCACATGTATCATATAGTAATTACACTGATGTTAATCAACTACTTTTTGACTGTACTTCTAGTACCCATTTTCTGACTGCAATTTACAGGACACTTAAAGCGATCTAGGTTTTGAACTTATACTCACGCATAGTCTCTCCTGGACAGAGCTCTGAGAGCATCTGATTGGAAGCCACCACTCCAGCATGACTGTGTAGAGATCACAAAACAGTGACACAGCTATTACCAGATGTTGTCTTTTAACAACGACCTACAGCAACATGACTAAAAATTCATGTCAGTTTTTGTTCTGTAGTTTTTATTCAATGCAATTCTGTTACATATAACATGTTGCGAGAAAGACAGATGCAATTTAAGACCTTAATCAGAATGGTCCAGTTAACTATTAAATACAAAACTGGAAAAACAGAAAAACACAGTAACAAACCACGAATATCTTAAATATGCCATCGACCTTTACGTTTATAGGTAGCACAATTATGAAAGACAGTTGGCATACTGTCAGAAGTTGATTAGCTCATGTATGACATCATCATTAATTACTGTTAAGAAGCAGCACAATGATTTATAGAGACGATCAATAAGTTATGAGTGTGCTGATTAAATTTAGGAACAACATGTGAGAAGTGTTGCAGCATGTTGGGGGTGGGGACACCTCACTGAAGGTCACTGCTCTCTTCAGTCTAAGAACCTCTGAGCCACTTTCTTACCACAAACGTTATTAATTAAATCCAGATAATGAGACACCAATACAGTTGTCAATTAAATTACGTGAAATGTGCGTAGCTTAACTAACGTTAGATACGTAACAGGAAAGACGTCAAATGTAGCCTGTTAGCTTAGCCCCAAACACCTGGTATCACCCCGGTACTGTAATTGTGAGCTCGTGCGTTGTAACCAACACTAAGCAGACAGTAATAATGTTTATAAACGTTACACACCACTTAAATATCGTGTTAATTACACCCGCTGAATTACACAGACGGCTACTGGGTCGCTAACTTAGCTGCATATGACATCTTAGAAGTCACGATTAAGTAAGATGGCCTCACGCTAACACTGTTAGCATGCTAAGCTAGCCGGCTACTTGTCGAACCTTTTAACTGTGATGAATATTAGCGGTGTATAATTACTTATACAAGTGTGTTTGTTGCTCACCTTCTTGATCAAAGAGGAGACATTTCGTGTGCAGTTCCTTGTCTGGAGAGTCCTTGAAACGCTTTTGGCGACACTCAACATTTTGACAACTCGGCTAACAGGCTAACTTTAACTCAATTTAATAAAACGTCCGCAGCGTCAAATGTCGACACAGACTCCCTGAACTGTTGACCAGCAGATAACAGGTATAAGATGCAGAGTCTCCGGGTGTCTTCAGGCTTCCAGGAGGTGAGTCCAGTGAAGAGCTTGAGCTTCGCTTGGCTTTAGGCTGCAAGTGAAATGAACTGCGAAGCTTCTTCTAGAATTATCCAACACATGTTGCTCCTATGGTTGCACCATGCACCGCTGAAGGACCCCAAATCGGGTTGCGCATTTACTGCCTGAATATTTTTTAATAGTTTAGAAAATATTTTAGAGTTGGGTGTTAATTAAAGGTTACATTGTTATTAGTTTGGTCATTTATATATAATATAGAATGCGTTAGATGTAAAAACTGCAGAAATTTCTGCTACTTTTGTCTTTTTATGATCATGAACAGAATAGGACAGGCACATGTAGTGGGCATGTGAAGGTCATGATGTAACTAGGGGTACACGGTGATGTCACGTGTGTTACATCAGGGATGCTGAATGAACATACCTGTTGTATCATGAAATAGCCTATTATTGCCATTGTTTATGCAAAAGAGTGCATGCACACAACACCGAGGTCATTTATGTTCATATCTATACTGAACAATCTACATTTTGACAGAGAGGGGAGAAACTTTAATTCAAATTGGGAGCAACCCATTTCATTTCCCTCCACTTGAATGCACTAGGTTTAGAAATGATGACCTTTCCGTAGAGTATCATGATACTGGAAATATGCCAATACTGTCAACCCAGCACATAATATGAAAAAGAAAATGGATTCAAATGAGGAGAGGAATAGTCATACAGGTGAATAGTCTGTGGTTCAGAAAGAACACACGTTGCTGTGTTTTCTTTACCTCCTCAATGACATATGCATGATCATGAGTGATGGTGCCCCAAGTATTGGACTGCAGGGGTGGATGTCGTCTCTGAAACTTGGACTGCAGCCATTGTTGGGGTAGCTACTTTGTGATACAAGATTAGAACAAAATATAAAAAAATCGCATGCCATCAAAAACTGCCATTCACCTGATTATTGTGGAAAGAGGCCACTTGTTCACAGGGCATAAACAAAAATAATAAATAAAATATTCCACTATTCATGGGAAAGTGCAGGATTGTCAGCAAAACTACTCACAAAGTAGACTACATCTTTTTTTTAACCTTTAATTTTATTGTCCCTCTATGTCCCTTCCTGGGCTCCATACAGAATTGTTGGTAGTTTCAGTGGCTAACTACACAAACAAATGTCTAAAAAGTAATTTAACTAACTACTTATGTCACAATGCAGGTATGAATGTAGATGAACTACCAGCAAGCTGCTGTAAAATGAAGTTAAACTACTATTTTAATTATGTGTAGTCCCCAACATTGGCTGCAACCAACGCTTATTTTCTTTAGTGGTTTATCTGTAGCTGTTATTTTCTAAATGAATCATCTGGTGGATAAAATGTCACAAAAAAATGAAAAATTCCTTTCAAAATGTCCTATATCCTGGTCCAAGGTAAAGTCTTTGTCTGTCTTGTATCTGTTGTGTCTGACCTTTACAATTCCCAAAGATAAGTCTACTCCATAAGATGAAGAATAACAGCAAAACATCACAATGGAAAATCTGGGCAGAGAGAATATTTGGAATTTTGGTTTGAATGACACACAATTAGTTGATTATCAAAATAGTTCCTGATTTATTTTTGGTAATCAATATATCATTTAATTGACTAATAATTTCATTTTTATTGTCAACATCTCCTTGGTTTAGAAGCACTCAAAATGACCCCCAATAAATTGAAGTAAATACATCCTAATCTTTGTAATTTTACAGCACCAACAACCCTGATGTCTGAAAGAATATTCACTGAGAAGTCATAGTTTAGAAAATTCAACAAAAAACAAAACAAAAACAAAGACATGAGCCTAATATTGACCACTGGGTGGCAGCAATGAATGGTTATAGAAGTCAGTATGCAACATCTGCTTACATCAACCATAATCATGAAAAAAATAATAATAATAATAATGACTTAAGCCAGGCATCCAGCTTCCATAGCAACCTCTACACCTGTATTACAAAACTGACCTATCAGTTAAAAGTGCAGCTCTTTGGCTGTATGGGAATGAGGGATGAAATACAACTTAGTTGATTTTTGTGAGCAACCAAAACAGAGAAACCACCAAAAAATAATTTCTCCTTGAAGTGGAAGGATAACATAACTAACAACTTGCTAAACATGAACAATAATCTATTTGTGTATGCTTTATTAATGTTGTCTTTAAGGGGCAACATATGGGATTAATGAAAGAATAAATCATGAAAGCAATATGGACATTACCTGTTAAACATGTATACACTACATTATTATTATTATTAATAATAATAATTAATATTATTATTTAAATTCAATAACAAATGACACGTTTAATAAATCAAATTGATTAGAGTCCAGTGTGTAGGATTTAGGGGCATCTATTAGCATAAATGGTATATAATATTCATGACCATGTTTTCATTAGTTTACAATCACCTAAAAATAAAAACTGTTGTGTTTTCGTTACCTTAGAATGAGCCGTTTATATCAACATATGGAGCAGGTCCTCTTACATGGAGTCAGCTATGTTGTGCTACAGTAGCCCAGAATGGACAAACCATACACTGGCTCTAGATAGGGCCAGCTGCATTTTTGCGTTTGCATCACTGTAGTTCTACATACTTGGCACACAGGAGACGTTTCATCTCTGCAATCTCACCCCTAGATGTCACTAAATCCTACACACTGGATCTTTAAATAAAGTTTTAAAAAAGCACTTAAGCATGTCACATGAACACTATAAAAACTGCTGTGTATGACCTATTTATGGCAATTTAATTTATAAAACATGTTCAGCATATAATAAGTTTAAATGATTTTTCTCAGTTTGTTCTTGCTGATTTTCTTATTGCCTCTCATGACAGTGGCTGTATGAACAGTGGTTCCCCTCACACTGAATTACTGGAAGTGCCATTTATGAATGTCACTCTTCAGTGATGGGGAGTGATGGGCACCTTTCATTCAGTGGGCTAAGTAAGTAATCCCCTCACTAAGTAAACATAAAGTGGTACTAAGATAAAGTTCACTTTACATATGTGAATTATTTTTTTGTGTTGTAAAGTAGGCCTGTTTACAATATGTGGGACATCAGTGTTCAGGTTTATGTGGATTTAAACAGATTGATGTTCACTGTAGTTATGGAGCACAGGAAGTAGAAGATAATGGATTTGATGTCCCGTCACAGTGGAACTGTCATCAACAGTAAAAGACACAAATAATACAGTCATTGAAAAAACACAACTGAGAATTTATAAAAAAAAATAAATATAAATATGATTAATTTTAAATACTACTCATTTTTAATTCAGACATTTAGCACACATATACACATATGCATATGATATTGGAGTATGCAGTTTTAACGTTGATGAATTTTATGTTTTTCAAAACCTGTTTCTTTTTTTGCCAACGCAAATGAAGACAGTACACAGATGTTGGTTGCTCAGTTTCAGATTTGATTCCCAGCACAAAGCTTTGAGTTAACAGACCTGAATGCTTTCACCTCAGTATTTCTCAGACCACACTGTGCCGTCTCTTCCTGTCAAACAACTGATGTGTACCTCACTCACTTCTCTTTTGCTTCCATCAAACTGTAAGAGAATGAGGACAGTCAGTAATGTCCTGACTGTCTCCTCCTCCATCAAACACCAATCATAATCTTTTGTTCTCAGATCAGACCTTCGACTAACAAAAGTAAGAAAAAGATTTACCTAGAAAGAAGAGACTGCACAATTTTCATGAATATGAATGTTTTCATGAACGTATACATGTTGGTTGTGGGCAGTTAGTGTTAATTGGTATTGTTAATGTTGAACAAAGATATTCCAGAAACATTCAGAACGTCATGTTTTGTTTGTTTTTTTATTTGATGTGGTATCAGAATCAGAATCAGAATCAGAAATACTTTATTGATCCCCGAGGGGAAATTATTTATGTTACAGGTGCTCCTTGCAAGAGAGGAAAGATACGTGAAAATATAAGAAATTTAAACAATAGTATTTACAAATATATAGTTAAATAAACAGGAATTATTAACAAAC
>NC_065509.1:8207662-8215486 GCF_006386435.1 Epinephelus moara | reverse complement strand
TCTGTTGGCGTCCGCCACCCTCAGCCTGCTGCCCCAGCACACAACAGCATAGAGGATAGCACTGGCCAACCACAGACTATAGAAAATCCTGAGCATAGTCCGGCAGATGTTGAAGGACCTCAGTCGCCTCAGAAAATAGAGACGGCTCTGGCCCTTCCCGTAGAGAGCGTTAGTGTTCTTAGCCCAGTCCAGTTTATTGTCAATGTGTACCCCCAGGTACTTATAGTCCTCTACAATGTCCACACTGACCCCCTGGATGGAAACAGGGGTCACCGGTGTATGTGAAAAAAGTTTGTAGGATGAATACTGAAAGGTAGCCATGGCTCAGCCAAGATGAATGAAAGAAATAATGGTGGGATATAGTAGTTGCTGAATCCTTTCATGCATAATTTGTCTAATGAGTTTTTGTTATGGTTTTTAGCTGCAACCAGCAGCTCTATAGTTTACTCTATTAGTTGGTACAGTCACTTGTTCTGTGAGACCACTATCAGATTGGCTTAATCCTGACTTTGTTAACCTACTTGCTGAAAACTTACAGAGAGTAATTTAGCATACCCACATAGATTTGGAGTTGTAATTTACTCCCCTAACCAACAAAAAAGAAAATCTACAGCTCAGCCCATAATGACTTTCCTTTTGTCAGTATGGCATCTTTCTCAGAAAGAATCTAAGAGTACATGTACATGGCATATTAATAGCCAGATCTTGTATAACTATCCTCTTCTCACTGTTATACATCTAGCAGATTGCAGGTTACAGTAGTTTCAGATTTCAAAATAAAGGATTTGAAAGTAAAACTGCTGAATGTTTACTTAACATTAAAACTTAAAAATGAAATGAAATGATTATAGAAGCTGCACAGTAATGGGTCAGGGCCTGGCATTTTTAGGAGCAAGAAGAAGAAAAAAAGGGCCTATCGGCACAGCGCTCCTGACCAGAAATCAAACCGGAAATCTTGACAAAGGTCTTTAAAATAATGTGTCTAACAGTACTGTGGTTGAGTAGGCATAAGTATTTAACCAGGGCATTGTCCAACTTTCGACATGGCAATATTGTGATTAAGCTACCTGAGCAGTGGGAAAAAGACTGAGGTGACTTTACACACGCACAACCAATTGGGTTTTGATATAAATTTTATATATAAAACAACAACTAAGTCTATGCCTGTTTTGCCAAGTCATAAAGCACATGGCAAACATGGCAAAAGACACAGCACTCTTTGTACAAGCACTGATAAGAATAACCTGCTGACATCTGGTAACTGGTCGAATATATAAACATCCTGCTAGTTGCCACGTGTCATAATTGACTCTTTGGTTGATGCAACTCCTGAGTAATCATTAATTGACCCTCACTGTGAGTTTTATTTACAGTAATAGGTTACTTGTCGTCTGCAGACTTTGCACTGGTACACTTTTTACAATGCAGGTCCTGACAGGCTAACATTGTGTTCACTGACAGCAACACAGGGCGGTGCTGTTAAAACAGCGTATGTGCACAGGGGGGGACAGGCCAATGAGTGATCTATGTGTTTGCTTATGTGTCATCAACAAAACTGCACATCTCAAATTTCCACATTTTGTTAAATCCAGTATGGGAATTCCCAGCTTCCTCACTTCCCAGTGCAAACTCCAACTGTCACTCTGATCCAAAGGTAGTGCTGTACACAGCCTGCCTATAAATCTCATATGCTTCAGGTCTGAAGGGAAGTGTTATCCTGCTGCTGTTCACAATGATTGTGCTACACTTGGCCTGTGTCCTCGTCTCATTGCTGTCCTTCAGCACAGCAGCACTGATGACAGACGACTGCAGTCAGCTGATCCAGCATCTGACACCAAACGAGCTTCATCAGGTACAGATCAACTACCATTTAACCTCAACTGTCTCGCAGTAAATTCACCAAAATGTAAGGTTGATTTAGACATATTTCTGAGTTTTAAAACATATGAATAACATTGCTATGAAACCCAGTGTGAACTGAACCTTTCTTTGCTCTGAACAGATCTTGGGCAGGTGGATTATTATTGAGGGGTTTTCCAATAATGAACTTTTTGACTCCATCTTGAAGAGTATGGAAAGTGCGTGGATAAAACTGAGTACAACAGCAGACAACAAGACTCTGCTTTTAGATCAGGCCAACCGACTGGTGCCCCAGCTGCATCAAACATCACTGTAAGTAACCCCTTTCAGGTTCTGTTATTCTGTTATTATTTTCTTTAGCCTGGCACTTTGAGGGAGGCACAGGAGGCACATCTGGACACACTTTAAGTAGAAAAAAAGTTTAAAATTTTGCAAAAAAAAAAAAAAGCAAGAGCACTTGAGAATATTATCTTTTTTTTTTGGATTTCTAGATATGGTCAATGTATAATTAGAAGGGATGGCTCTGATGTTGGAGCAGTTGATTGGATCCAAGCTGAAAACAGATAGCAGTTTAGGTCGGTCAGTCCAACGTTGAAATAACCATTATGAAATAATAATTATTGGATGGATTGCCATGAAACTTTGGACAAACATCCATGGTTCTCGGAGGCGGAATCCTACGGATTTTGATGATTGCCTGACTTTTCCTCAAGTGCCACCAGCAGGTTGACATTGTTGGTTGAGAGGGAAATGTTTCACCAACTATTATTTGGGACAATCATGTTCCCCACAGGATGAACAAAATATCCTCATACAAGGGTCTGTACGCTAAATGCACACACAACAGTTCATATCATTCGTGAGGCGCTGATTTGTAGGATATGATATCCTTAATGTAAATTTGCGGAATTGGTGTGAAGTTACGGAGGATAGGTTTAGGCAAGAAAAGTTACTGTGGTTAGGTGTAGGAAAAGAAACACGCTAATGATGTACCTCAAAATGACTCAAAGTTCACTCAGTTCCGATCACTGGTCTCCTGGGGAAAGTCCTGTGTTTTGTGACCCATCAACTGCCCCAACCTGCCTGCTAACTGAACTGCTTGGTAACGCTTCTTTCTTTACCCACGTCAGCTTATTGGTCACATGATTGCAGCCTTACAGGTTACGTGGGTTATGCACAAATTACTGGCTCATCATTACGAGGGATATTTATGAATTTTGGTGCATTACTTTTTGTAGGAAAACAGTGGATGAAAATGGCCTGGAATGAACTGTAATACTTTGGTAATCCCTTGACGTGTTATCTTGCAGCTAGGGTTACAATGGTATGAGATTTTCACAGTAGGGTAACTGTCTCAGAAAATATCACAATTTCACGTTTCACTGTTCAGAATGGAAAGCTGCAGAAATGTTTGTTTCCCCTCATCCCTGAAACCGCCCAAGTTTCCCTACAAGGCTCACTAAAGTTTCCTCTTATTTGATCTTACTTTAGCCCAGACCGATGCATGAGAACAGCTATGAATGTGACCTTGGTCGATGGCGAAGCCTTAGAGTTCTACAGTAAGTACTTTCATTGAGGACACAGTGGCAGATTTGCACCACTAATCACACTAATTACACGTAAAACCTAAGATGATCAACAGTGAGAGGTACTTCTTATATGAGCAAATGTTGTCTAATTTCAATCTGCTATAGGCTGAGTAATATGGTTTGTCATAACACAGCTTTTGAACTTTTTCATCTCCACATAATTTAGTGTGTTAAGAATATTGTTCTCATCGTGCATGTTTGTGTTGTGCTGTCCAGTTGCACCTGCCCGTTCCAACCACAGGTTCCTGCAGACCTGCCCTGACTGTCTGCTCATGTACAACTACAACAAAGAGAACACCTACCAAATGATCTACTTACTTGGTAGGTATGGGGAAGTAAGGGCCTTTTTACACCTGAGAGTTTGAACTAAAGTCCGAAATAATGCTTTATTTGTTTGTTACGCTGTATACATTAAATACGGTTAGTTTAGGTTTCACATCACATTGTGCAAGCGCAGTAAACAACTGTTCATGACATATCTATGTCCTCTCGCCATCACCTAGACACCTACGTGAGCTGCGTCTCCCCATAGCTACTTACAGTTGATTGAATTGAATTGTTCTTCTGTACTTTATAAAGTCATTGAACCACATGTCAGTTAAACATTTGGTCTCCACTCTCCATGCGTTGCTACTGCAGCTCATTTTGTTTTGTTGTGTCAGTTTTTGTATTTCTGGTTCTGAGTGTGAACTGTTCTCCATCAGCCTCTAGACCATTCTCAGATGCAGGAGTTGTTTTGCCTCCAAGGCCAAAGTTGACACTCACTTCAGGGCTAACCCCCTTCATTTTAACCAGCAGTTGGGAAACTGGACACAAGAACTTCACTTGGGTCTTGAGGAGCTGCAGCATTTATACATAGACAAACTAAAACCTACACTGTTTATTTACTATTACTGCTCATTTCTTCTTTACTCACCAATTCTGTCTGCTCCACCATCAATCTGCCTCTCTCTCTCTCTCTCTCTCTCTCTCTCTCTCTCTCTCTCTCTCTCTCTCTCTCTCTCTCTCCCAAATACGCATTAAGCTAGTCCTGAAAGGAGCTACGCTAATCAGATGATAGCTGGCCAGAACTTCCTGTAATTGGTCTAAAAGCCAAAACCTTACAAACAAATGTTTTTGCGCTAGGAGCAAACTGAACTATAATTCAGACCACAACTTTTCATCAGACCAAGGTTTGGCTGTTTGGTCTGGGGGAGATTTCACACCTGTAGTTTAGTTTCAAATCAAACTGAAAAGTCATCAATTTCAAAACAAATAATATAGGTGTGAAGGGGCTGCGGGTCACCAAAGAACACACTCAGGTGCATTATTGGTTGTAAACTTTAAAAGTTGGCTGCCACTTGCTTACATTTGCCCCTGCCAGCATACAAAAAGTGTCTTGTCCAGTCAGTCCTTTTTCCAGATGAGGTTTTGACTTGTCATATTAGAAATAAATCAGCTGTAACTGATAACATTAATAGCCCACTTACACCTTTTATTAAAGTAAAAGTATAGGTGTCAGTGCACACAATGTGTCCTTAATGCGTGTTGAGGTCTGAACATTAGACCAGATTCCTAGGTGGTCTGGGCCACATGTGGCCACAGTCTTTCAGCAGTGTGTTTGCTGATGTGTCCTTGGCCACATTAAAGGAAATGGCCACTTTAGAATGAAAATACAGACAGTACTTACTGACCCTCATGCCGACAAGAAGTCCAGTGTAGTTTTTGAATCCACAAAACTTGTTCGGGGTATCGGAGGATAACAGCTACACTTGAAGCATGGAGCCCACATTTTGAAAATGTAATAAAACTCCGCTAATGCATTTAAAAAATGTCAGAACGGCTCGTCCGTCGTAATCCAAGTGTCCTGAAGCCGCAGCATGCAAAATTGACTTGAAAAGACGTAATTTAGTCCCCTTTTTTTAGCATCATTTCTCACCGTGGTCAGTTAGCCTGCCCTGCAGGAGTGCTGTGTTTACATGGCAACTCGCGCGAGACTAGCTGATGGCTAGTGGTGGTGCTATGTCTCATCATTAACGACTTATTATAGTTACAATAAAAGCTTCTATGAAAGTTAGTGACAATGACTAATTATGCTTCTTTACTGCTACTGATCTCTGCAGCGAGGAATACGACTCTGCCAGACTCTGACTTGAAGACCTTTTCGAAACAAGCTGAATGCCTTCAGTTTCCCCAGCCTGCACAGTTTCACTACGACAACAACAAAGGTGAGAAGCTCAAGTCCTCCACTTTGACCTGTGATTCTTGGCTCATTAGGCTGTTTAAGCTATAGACTATAACGCTAGCAGTGGGGGTAACTTTAGAAGAATGCCTGAACACATCCACATTCACTATGGAAAAATGTAGAATCCTGTGTCTTTGGACTTTAACCCATTATGTCAGGATATCTCTGCCTCTTCTGCTTTCATGCTGGCCATTGTTTTTTTTTTTTGTTTTGTTTTTTTTTAACCTTTCTCTTACAAGTTTGTCTATTTCATGGAAGTGTAATAATTAATGGCTGAAATATCCTTTTAAGATACTGTTTACAGTTACTGTATGGTCTCACACTTCTGTAAATCTACTGTAATGTTGATGTTGGCTCTAATTTCCATTTGCTAAATTTTAGTCAATATTTTATGTGCTGCTACAAGGACCTCATTTGACTGAATTTTCTCATGATTTATCTACAATCCGATTGATCCTGCCAAATACAAAGTGTACCTTCCTGTCTTCACAGAGCTGTGTCCTGAGTAGAGATGAAGAAATCTGACTCTTCATGACCAGAGAAGATCCTCTAACAAAGCTTTAAAATCAGAGCTGCAATGATTACTTTCCTTACTGATGAATCTACTGATTTTATTGTTTTATTAATCATCTGCAGTTTAAGTCAATAAAGACAAATGTGTCCAATATGGTGTCTTCATATCACTGATTATGTCCAAAAAACAAAAGTACTCATGTGCAACAACACATACTGATACCCCTGCAACAGGGCCAACGACCAGAGTAACAGAATATTGACACAACACTGCTGATCCTCTCCTCCGAGAACTGTCACCTTATCGAGGAGTTTGAGTGCCCTAATGACCCTAGGAGCTGTGCTGTCGGGGGCATTTCGCCCCTGGTAGGGTTTCCCATGGCAGATTGGTTCTGGGCGAAGGGTCAGACGAAGAACAGTTCAAAAGACCCTTCGTGATGGAAAACAGCAAGAGTTGGCGTACCCGGCCCGGAGGGTTACTGGGGCCCCGCCCTGGAGCCAGGCCTGGGGCTGGGGCCCGTGGGCGAGCGCCTGGTGGCCGGGCCTTCGCCCATGGGGTCTGGCCGGGCCCAGCCCGAACCGGCTACATGGGCTCGTCCCCCTGCAGGCCCACCACCCGCAGAGGGATCCAGAAGGGTTCGGTGCAGTGTGGATCGGGCAGCAGACCAAGGCGGGGGCCAGGGGGGGAAGGCGGCAACTTGCTCACACTGTTTACAGTGGGGGTGGGGAGCTGCTGACGTCAACTGGGGACATTGTCGGGCGGTGGAAGGAATACTTTGAGGAGCTCCTCAATCCCACCAACACGTATTCCAGTGAGGAAACAGAGCCGGGGGTCTCAGGGGCAGGTCGTCCAATTTCGGGGGCAGAAGTCGCCGAGGTAGTGAAGGAACTACGCGGCGGCGGAGCGGACGAGATTCGCCCTGGATATCTCAAGGCTCTGGATGTTGTAGGGCTGTCCTGGCTGACACGCCTCTGCAACATTGCGTGGACATCGGGGGCAGTGCCTCTGGAATGGCAGACCGGGGTGGTGGTCCCCATCTTCAAGAAAGGGGACCAGAGGGTGTGTTCCAACTATAGGGGGAATCACACTCCTCAGCCTACCCAGTAAGGTCTACGCCAGGGTGCTGGAGAAGAGGGTCCGGTCGATATTTGAACCTCAGATTGAGGAGGAGCAATGTGGTTTTCGTCCTGGACGCGGAACCGTGGACCAGCTCTTTACCCTCGCCAGGGTGCTGGAGGGGGCATGGGAGTTCGCCCAACCAGTCCACATGTGTTTTGTGGATTTGGAGAAGGCTTACGACCGTGTCCCCAGGGGCATCCTGTGGGGGGTGCTCCGGGAGTATGGGGTTGGTGGCCCTCTGCTAAGGGCCATCCAGTCCCTGTACCGAATGAGCACGAGTCTGGTTCGCGTGGCTGGCAGTAAGTCGGACCTGTTCCCGGTGAGGGTTGGACTCCGGCAGGGCTGCCCTTTGTCACCAGTTCTGTTCATAACTTTCATGGACAGAATTTCTAGGCGCAGCCGAGCGGTGGAGGGTGTCAGGTTCGGTGACTGCTATTTGCGGATGACGTGGTCCTCCTAGCTCCATCGAACAGTGACCTCCAGCTCTCACTGGGACGGTTCGCAGCCGAGTGTGAAGC
>NC_065509.1:8201660-8207600 GCF_006386435.1 Epinephelus moara | reverse complement strand
CTGCTGCTCCTACACATCGAGAGGAGCCAGTTGAGGTGGTTCGGGCATCTGGTAAGGATGCCTCCCGGACGCCTCCCTTGGGAGGTGTTTCGGGCATGTCCAACCGGGAGGAGACCTCAGGGCCGCCCCAGGACACGCTGGAGGGATTACATCGCACGGCTGGCCTGGGAACGCCTCGGGGTTCCCTCGGAAGAGCTGACGGAGGTGGCTGGGGAAAGGACTGTCTGGGCTTCTTTGCTGAGGCCGCGACCCGGACCCGGATAAGCGGAGGACGACGAGAGACGAGAGACACTGCTGATCCTGTTTGGTGTTTCACAGATGTCGGCCAACACTCCTTGACTTTTACAGGTCAAACAAGGCAGCTGACCCTATGATTTGATAGTTGGCGTCAACATGCCTCTGAATATTTTCAATTGTGATAATTTAATCTACAAGAAAAAAATCCCACAATCAAAATTTTAACACTAAGTAAACAGATTTTAGAAGTAAAATGCACTCAAGAATCTAAAGCTTGTCAACATGAGTGTTATCTCACTTTCAGATCAGCAAGAAGGAAAGGAAGGCAAGAAACAAGAAAATAAAAGAAGGATGTGTTTAAGAAGGGACACACAAAGTGAGAAAGGCAAGGACGAAGGAAAGGAAATAAGAATGTTTGTGTGAATGTAGAGTCAGATTTTATTATACATGAAATCAGTAATGTAACTAGATAAATGTATTATAATGTTATATTGGTCACACACTGCCACACACCTGGAATAAGCTAAAACCACATACATATTAGAATGAATAACTGTTGAAGTTGTTACACTGACAGCCAGTTTTTTCTAGTTTGTGTTGCAGCCCAGTTGCCAGAGGAAAATGTTGGCGTTGTACATTTCTGCAAACCATGAATACGTTACATTTACATGTTTCGTACATATTAAATTAGCATTTCCAGTGACATAGTACAAAGCAAGTTGCTGCTGTGTTTCCTCCGGGGATAGAGTCATGAAAGGTGTGTTTTGGGTTTTGGGTTTAGCAGACATCACACACTCCTTTTTCATGGTAATAATGGTTATAGTGGTATTGGGTTTTTTCCACCTATCTTTCTATCCTGCTGTCTTTTATGTTTGCTTCTCCTCTCCTCTCTTTACATGCCTGTTTGTAGAGGTTAAACAAACAAGATAAAATGTACCAACAGATTTTTTAAACTTTGAACAGAGCTGGGCTCATTGTTTCCCCCTGCTTCCAGTTTTAATACTAAGCTAAGCTAACAGTTTCAAAGTTAAAGCAAAGATACAAGAGTTGTATCCATCTTCTCATCTAGCTCTCCACAAGAAAGGGACTTCTGGGAATGTCACACTATTCCTCTTAGCCTACTGTATGTTTGATTATGGTTGAGCCCTGTATACATATATTAATTACTTAAACTTTAATAAATGTTTTTCAGTATAAAGCGAATATGTTATGTTATACCCTACAAAATACATTCCAAGTATGTATATATATATATATATATATATATATATATATGTATATATTCTTGTAAAAATATAAAACGTGTTTTTGCAACAATAGAAAGGTCTGGGCCTCCAACACAGATCATAAACTCTAAAATAACGTATTTAGAAGGAAGCAATGTTATTTACATCAAAGCTATATAACTGAATGTGTTGCAGGATATGGGTATGGTTCATCCCTTAAGTCTTTTTTTGAAGCTGCAATAATAATAATATTAATAATATAATATAATATAATATAATATAATATAATATAATATAATATAATATAATAATATTTGATAATTTATTAAATCCACAAAGGGCCAAATGACCATATTGTGAAACAGGGTTGAAGAACCCACAAAGATTTATCACCAAACTCTGCAGCTCTTCTGAGCAGTAACTCCTCAAAGCCAATTGAACAATTAGTTGTATTTGTTGACCCCACTAAATGGCGCTCTTGCTCTTTTTTTTGATGGTTTGTCTTTGTCTTTTTTTTTTTTTTAACAGGCTGTGGGCTTTCAACCCTTTGATAAACAGAGAGCGCCATCTAGTGGGCTCAGAAAATAAAGATAATGGTTCATGAAGCTTAATTTGGCCACAACTATCATTTAGCTCCTTAACCACTGTAATAATCTGAATTTCAGATGATATCCCTTTATCTTTTTATCTTATCTTTTTTCCCCCATTAAACTCAGAGATGTCAGAGCAGGAGAAAGCCAGGGAACAGGCCAAGTGTCTGGGTCTCCTGCAGCCTCCAGAGTTCATCTACACAAGCAGGTTTGTCCACAACTGTTCATTGTACTGAATACTGAATTACATAGCAACTCAAATAAATGCTAAGCTTTGGTTTATATGTGGATTAATGGATTCATTTGACTGTTTTATTGTTTATTAAATAGTCTCCACTCTACTTTTTCCTGAGCAGAATGATGACAAGCCTAAAGAAGCAGAACAGTAACATATGTCTCTCAGATGCACGGTCATCAAAATGCACAGAAAGATGTAGATACATGTGTGGTTAGCAATACATAGAACTTTCCAGTCATTAAGCCATGGATAAAAAATGCTAGAAGTAGATGTGAAATATTCTAAACCAACAGCAACGGGGAAACGCACCAGAAACAAAGCTCCAAAATGTTCTACAATAAGGAGAGTTTATCTATGATAATGTCTCTAAGAGTTTTGTTAAGGGTGGGAAAATAACCCTAGTGATTCATCAGGTTTGACTTGATTTGGGCTTTTTTAAAGGACGCCTATGTTGTTGGCTGCAAATGTTAGACAAAAGTTTTTATTATTTTAAATAAATAATAGCGACAAATAAAAATGATTCAAATAAATAATGAAGTGGAACAAATGAGTGATTCAGTGTGTTAATCAGGCTAGGTAAGTGTAGGATCCACGGTTTGTTTTTGGGTGCCTGACCCACATGGGTTCGAAAAAGTCAGGATATCACATGGAGGTGTAATGTTTAATAATGTTAAAGTGTAATGAAAATGTACCATTTTGATGTACAGTCGCAGCTACAACAGGTTTTAAAAAGGGGACATCTGTGAAGATGTGAGGAAAGGACTTTTGGTCTTGTTAAACTACATTTTAAAGCCAAGCTAACATGTATCTTCTTTACCACTGTAATTATGCAAATATTGTTATTGACCTTTACTTAGTTTATGAATGTGGAATTATTTTTTAATGACACTGATAACTTGTTTGATTAATGTATTTAAACTCCATTAAAATTCCGGTTTTCACGTTATGTATTATGTTGTAGTACTGGAGTCACCACTAGGTGGTGCTGTAAGAATACAAGTGCTGTGCTGTATATGTTGAAGCTGCACGAGTAAACACTGTTCAGTCTGATTCAAGCCGTCTCCTCCTTGAGTCCTATATATTACACACGTGTTAGTTTTTCCAGAGCCAACCAATTAAACCAATTCTCTCGTGTAACCAGCAGAGATCACTGTTGTGGTCTTATTCAGCCTATTCCACCCTCCCAGGGAGTTTTGTTAGCATATAGGGGAGACTGGGATGCAGTGTGCAAGTCGGAGCTGTTCTTCACGTGGGTGGAGTCAAACGTTTAGTGCCACCCTACATTAGCAATTCTGACTGTGTTGGCTGCTACTTTGCTAACTATCCCCCTGACCTAGTGCTTGGGGTCACAGCAGGCCGCTGGCTAGCAGCAGCAGCTGGGTCTGACCTTTGTAATGACAGCAACACAACTTTGCAGATCTGGCGGGAAGTTGGGGTTTGCTCTGGCTCATTCTCGGAACCCATCAACTGTATTCGGCGTCTGACTTCCGGCAGACAACGATACAGCCTCTGGGGCAGACCCCCGATTTTTTTGGCATTCCGGTTTGAGGAGGCGAATTTCCGTTTCCGGCTTCCGTTTATATATAAGTAAATATGCTGAACCATTGCGATGGATTCAGAGTTTGCAGTGACGCCAATTATGTTCTGCCTTGTTAGTTCACCGCATGGACCATTTAACCTGGCAACAACTGCAGCCGGCTCAAACGTGATTGGTCAATATCACGCGGACTACAAACAGCCTACAACCGGAAACCAGGGCTCCTCCACTCTTCTTCCGGAGGCAAGATCTCCGGGGTTTGCCTACAGACTCTACATTCACTTAAGTCTGTATATAGAGACTAGCTCTGGCTGAAGTCAAGTTGCTACAGCTGCTAACTGAAAGATTGTCTCCAAAGCTGCTGTCTGCTGTCCTCTTAGCAAATTGGTCTGATATGTGGGAGTGAGGTGGATGGACCGAGGGGGGCAGTGTGGTTGATTGATTGATTCTGCCCACGTTAAGCACTGCCTGAACTGCACATTGCAGTGACGGGTACTTGGAGTTGGTTGGCTACAAGGCATTGGTTGGCACACAGCTACTTCCTGGTCCTTTGAAGATCACAGCAACAAAAATGCAACATAAAAATGTTAACTTTCTTCACATGCACTCATATACTATGTTAAAACATCTGAAAGTCACTAACTTTTTTGGCAAGGTATCAATTCAGTTTTAAGGTAAAGAAAGTAAAAAAAGTAGTCTGTTCACTAAATGTATTATAAAACTGTGTTAGAGATATTGGAAAAGTATTACTTGTGGTCAATAGAAAGATTTGAAAAGTCTGTGATGAGTGATGGCAGCTGGCTAACAATATCATAACAAAGTTGGATCAAATGTGAGTGGGGTTGGCTGACACACTGACTTTGGGGTTGGCTGGCGTGTATGTAAACCAACTAAGAGTTTAAATGTAACTATATTTTTAAGATATTAAAACATTTTTGGAAATTTTTTGGAAAATTGAATGGTCAATGGCAAATGGTATTCATACTGATGGAATGTTTAAAAATGTTCAGTTTTAAAAATGGGTGGATGTTCTATTAAAGGTTCATCTTCTCTGGTTCTTGTTGAATTAAATTGTTTCTATAGGTTGCTTCATTTTTTGTAACTATAGCATTTTAACATGCCAATCAACCCGTAACATGCACAACATGACTTTAATCACAAATCACCTAATTTTTAGAAAACATTTGTGTACATTAAATTTTTTTTTATTTTTTATAGCTGATCCCGTAACCTTCCATTTGCTACTTGTTACATTATTATAACATAAATTATGCCAGAGAAATACAGCAGAGAGGGAAAAATGTACCAACCAGCCTCAGTCTGCTCTACAGAAAGGAACAGAACAGTCAGTTTCAATGATATTGGGTTTAAGAACACATTATTTCCAGTCTCCAGACTGGCAGTATGGCAGGCAGACATGCGGTGGCATTGGCAATCTAAACTATCTTATAGTTACTGTATTTTTTACAGTCTTTGTTGTGCCCTATCAGAGCATGGTGTTAATATAAAGCTTCAGTAAAGTAGGCTACAGCATGATTGAAAAACTGAACCGCACTAGTTAGCTGCCGACATCTATGGCTGCCTAGGCAATTATACTTTATACAATCCATCCATCCATCCATCCATCCATCCATCCATCAATCCATCCAACAAACTTTAAGGACTGTTCATTACTTGTTGGGGGTAGGGGATGGTGCAAAATGTACGAGTCATGTCAGATCATTTTCTTAAGCACTGGGGAGGGATTTGTGTTTTTTTTAAAATTATTATTATTATTATTATTAGGGTTGGGAACGATTAACCGATACGACCGGATATCCGTGTTTGACAAGCGAGAGATACGGCTATGTCGGTAGCAGCCTCCTCAATCGATACGAATCAGCCATGAATCCTTAGATGAATCGATTGTAGAGTCATGGATTCGGGTATCGCGAGACTAGCAATCGGTTGACTGGCTTTAACAGTTTGCATCTCGAAAAAACGCGAGAGCCGGCCCGGCGGCATGCTCTGTAGCAGGCATTACTGACAACGATAATGGATGTAAACATCAGCGCCAGCTTGACCGGTGGAGATGAGGAACAGAAGCTAATGCTGGTTGGATAAACCAGGGAG
>NC_065509.1:8200400-8201540 GCF_006386435.1 Epinephelus moara | reverse complement strand
AAATATCAGTGATGTATTATAGAAAAGTGATTTATCTTTTTATAAATGACAAACACAGAGCGTAGCAAACACAGAGAAATAGTCTGACATGCTGTCAGTGATAAGCTGCTAGTCATCACAGTCCATGATATCAACTAATAACAGGAGATGTCAGATTCTGCCCCTACATTGCATGTTATTATTTTATTCTGCTTTATGTTTATATTTTACAGCGTTATAATAAACTTTATTCCAGACTCAAGTCCATATAAGATACATACAAAAACACAGACAATACCATAAAAACAACACAACAAGTAGGTTTAAAACACTTAAATTTTACTTAAAGTTCATTTCACTTAAAGTTTAAAACTTCTTCTCATTTTTATATTGATCCCATCCAACAAAATGATGTTCATTCAGCAAGTCTTTTTTTGGTCCATGTCTAAAAATAAATACATTTAACATGTGATTTTGTTGTTGTTTGTCTTTTTATTTTATTTTTGCCAGTGCCATACAGCAACAATGCTTGGGGATGTGGTCTTTTATAAATTTGAAAATACTGTAAGAATGTCACTTTTATAGAAATGGTTGAAAATACTGTAAGAATGTCACTTTTATAGAAATGGCGTCTTTATTTTATAATGTATGATTAATGTCTACATCAACAAATATTAACCATAGAATCGTATCGAATCATATCGTTCCTACACTGTACCGAATCGCATCGAATCGTTCTGTATTAAAAATATATCGTTTTTGAATCGTATCGTAACCCGTGTATCTAGATACGTATCGAATTGTCTATCACAGAGAGATTCCCAACCCTAATTATTATTATCATTATTTTGGCTCAGGGAAGGGACATGCAACTTTAAATGGTTGTATTTTGTATTTATCGCGAATACTATGGCAAGCCGTTTTAACATTTAATTGCTAAGTTTGACTATCCAGAATTACCATTATGGATATCTATAACTTCATTTTGACTAGTAGTAATGTCATTGTGACTAGTATGAATTTTAATTTAAGATATCTCTAACGTCATTCTGACTAGTCAAAACTGAATTACAGATATCTATAACGTCATTCTGACTAGTCAAAACTGAATTACAGATATCTATGACGTCATTCTGACTAGTCAAAACTGAATTACAGATA
>NC_065509.1:8172217-8200216 GCF_006386435.1 Epinephelus moara | reverse complement strand
ATACACATGAATGGCAAAAATAGTTTGAATCTTACTAGTCAAAACTGAATTACAGATATCTGTAATTAGAGTTTTGACTAGTCAAAATCTAATTACAGATATCTTGAATAAGAGTTTTGACTAGGCAAAATTATGTTGCAGATATCAGTAATGAATATCCAGTCTAGCGATTAAATGTTAAAACGGCTTGCCATAGAAACGGTTTCTTGTATGAATTTCGATTTTACATTATTTCCCACGGGACATTGAACACTGCACAACTGAATCTCGCGAGAAAAGACTTCCTCGAACAACATGTACGTGGCTCCCTCACAGCTGAGGACCGGGTGTGTTTACTGGGATAAATTAAGACTTAGATAAATGTACTGTTTGTATAGTGACAATATTTGAACGTTGAATAAATGTCTTCACGCACGCCTTTGAATTTTGACAAAGAGCGGTAGCTGTTCTCGTGAGAGCAGCAGCAGTGGGTTGACGGACAGCTCGTGCAGGAGCGGCTGCTGTTGAAGGCTTTCTCTGCTGATCATCAGCCTGTCTGTCGGTCAGATATGGCGGAGAGCGGGTCTTCGGTTGAATTTTCCGGCTCTCTGACGAGCTCGACTCTTCCGCCGCCGAGGACCCGCATCTTTAAGATCATCGTGATCGGGGACTCTGGTGTCGGGAAGACCTGCCTCACCTACCGCTTCTGTGCCGGGAAGTTCCCCGAGAAGACTGAGGCCACGATCGGGGTGGACTTCAGGGAGAGGCTGGTCGAGATTGACGGCGAGAAAATCAAGGTGGGCACTGAGGTTACTGTCAGAAAATCTCTGTAATGATAATGCAGATCTTGTGCCTGAGGATGTCTTGTCTGTTCTGATAGAGAGAACACAGTCATGCAAACACTGTAGGGGCGGAGAGCAAGGGCAGGTAACGTCATAGAGGCATAATGAAACAATAAAGCAAAACACTTACATGCAATGTTAGATGTTGCCTCACAGCCAGTGCAAGGATCTGTCTATCAACAGTCACACTTGTGGGCCACTGACTAGCTCCATTGCGGCAGTAGAGGGTTAAGTGCCTTGCTCAAGGGCATGTCAATGGTAATATATCAAGGATGGACAAGTGCTACTCATTCACTTTCCTACCTACATTTCTCCTTCTGGTTCACTGATCACTGGCTTTAGGGCAAACTGCTTCTGCCTGGTCACTACCTGTGCCCAGGAACATCCCGAACACAGATAAATAAGTAGATAATACAGGCAGAAGGCAGGGTCTCTGCAGATAAATACACCCCTACACATCTCTAATAGGCTGTAAGTGGTGATTGAGAGGGATTACTTTTGTGTCAGTTGATACATGGTCTTTCTAGAAAAACCCTTTATAGTGTACCTTTAAATTTCCACATTTTCGAATGGAGTTTGGTTTGAAGTTTGCTTAGTTATGTCATGAAAAACCGACAATGTGTTGTCACTCAATGCAACAGTGTGTGTCATGGCACAAGGCAAAACGATAAATCAAGTTTGGACACACACAATACTTGCTATTAGAATTAATTAAAGGGACAGTTCACCCCCAAAGTCAAAAATGCACATTTTTCCTCTTACTTGTAGTGCTGTCTGAGATGTCTGCCTTCTCTCCAATATAATGGAATTAAATGGCAATTGGCTTGTGGTGCTCAAAGCACCAAATCACTAAATAAACAAAAATACATTTGAAAAACTCTCAATAGCTACGTCTCTTTCCAGAAATCATGACCCAGTTATTAGAGATAATCCACAGACCTTGTTGTGAGCAGTTTCATGCAGGAACTATTTTCTTGCACCGAATTACACCTGCCAGCCATACTAATGGTGTTCTCCTGGGCCAAGCTGTAACATTAGCTAGCTTAGTGGTGCTAGGTTAGCTAGCAGCAGATGCACGCTTCCTTGTGCGCAGTGATACAGTTGGTGGGCGTAGTTCAGCAGAAAGAAAATAGTTCCTGCATGAAACTGCTCACAACAAGGTCTGTGGATTATCTTCAGTAACCGGGTCATGATTTTTGAAAAGAGACATTGCTGTTGAGTTTTTTACATGTGTTTTTTGGCACTTTGACCATCACAAGCTGAGTGCCATCTAGTTCCATTATATAGGAGAGAAAGTGGACATCTCTACAGCTGATATCTCCAACACTCAGCAACTCACACCAAAACAACCAAGACTGATAAATAGTACTACAGGTAAGAAGGAAAATGTGTATTTTTGATTTTGGGGTGGACTGTCCCTTTAATTGCTGGTTGGGTCTTCTAATAGGATTTGATCCATTTCTGCTGATCCATTTCCACACTGTCCCTCTGCAGATCCAGCTGTGGGACACTGCAGGTCAGGAGCGCTTCAGGAAGTCCATGGTGCAGCACTACTACCGCAACGTTCATGCTGTTGTCTTCGTCTATGATGTCACCAATGCTGCCAGCTTCCGCAGCCTCCCAGCCTGGATTGAGGAGTGCAAGCAGCACGCACTGGGCACAGAGGTACCCAGAATCCTGGTGGGAAACAAGTGTGACCTTCAAGACTCCGTGCAAGTGAGCACAGATGTGGCTCAACAGTTTGCGGATGCCCACTCTATGCCTCTGTTTGAGACGTCTGCAAAGAACCCAAGCAGCCAGGGAGAGGGAAACTCTGGTGGAGGAAATAGTGACCACGTTGAGGCTATTTTCATGACGGTCGCCCACAAGCTGAAGTCTCAGAAGCCTCTGGTACTGAGCCAGCCACCTGGGGGATCAGGGGGTACCATCAACCTGAGCGGGAGGAGGGATGATGGGGGAGACGGGACCAGGAGCTGGGGCTGCAGCAGCTGCTGAGGGAGAAAAACAGCGGTGAAGAGGAAGAAGACTTCAGCCCGTGGCTGCACAAGATCCAAGAGATTAAAGACGGGAGGAGCCGAGAATGGAGTGAAGGTCTGGAAAGGGAGAGTGGATCTAGCAAAATGGCTTCACAATCAGCACAAACACATTAACGAATTCTCCATTAGAAGAGGAAACATTTTTTTCCAATGCCTGTGCTTAACTTTATACATGACTTTCAATGGTTTTGGGGTAGTATTTGCAGTATGACTGTTGTTTTTGAATGCCAATATCTGGCATTGGTTCACGGAAATGATCCTGAACAAGGGGCCAAATTCCAGATTCTAAATCACTTCTTCCTGTTCGATAATAATTTAAGTCCTGATTCTACACTTCTGAAGTTTCAGTTCACTTCTCTTCATGGGCTCTGTGGCCACAGAAAACACAGAGACACAGTGGCATTAATAAATAAGGGATTCTGAGGAGGGAGATGCCATAGAAATGTCGTTCTTTACAGCTTTAGTATGATGTTATTGGACAGCAGACTCATTTCTTCATGCAGACTTATGGTGGACATAATAACAGACTTTATAATATAAAACAGTATATTCTGTTTTAATTCAGCCGTGTCATTAAAGGTGCCCTGCTGAGTTTTCATGTTTACATTCAGTGTTTCTCATCAAAACACATTATGTGTATTTTTGAAGCCTAACAAACTTGTTGAATGCATTTCCGTGTTCAAAAAATACTTTCACAGGCAATATTTTAAATCGGGGATACTCAACTTGCTTTGTCTGGGGGATACTTTTGCGAAATGACAGGGGGCCAGGGGCCAGTCAATAAACAAATATTAATCATATTCATCAGTATATAAAGTCTTTCGACAACTATATTCGACATTTGCTGTCCTCAGTGATCTTTGCCAAGAGGCAAATAAAGCCACAGCAGCCCTGTGCAGGTGTATGCAGGGGCGTTTCTAAGATTTGAGGGCATTCAGGGCTTGGCCCGCGCCCATGTCGGGGTCCAGGGGATCCTTTCCTGGCATTTTATTTTAATAAGCAAGCTCTATTGCGGTGCTTTTTTATGCACTCTGACACTTTATTTAAATTCAACGTACAAACAAATTCCCACTGTGAGCCAGTTTATTTTCATTGTAAAATAGAAAATGGTCGGCTGGCCACCTGCCGCCTATAACTCGCAGGCAGTACGTTGAGTATCACTGTTTTAAAAACTTTGAAACTATCTATCTAGCAAATAAACTGCTAAATTAATCGCAATATCACCAACAACTTTCAATCATTTATTTAAATCATTAACATTGCAAAGGTGTGTTTTGCATCAGCAGCGTGCACATGCTAGCAAAGTGCTCATAAAAACATATTGGCTGCTACTATTGTTAACAATCTCCACAGGGTACCTTTAAGTCTGTTTCTTTAAATCCAAAGACCGAAAACCTTTAAAAGAAATGTGGAATTCATTTTGTAATAATGTTCTGTTTGTATCACATGCTTGGCAAGCTCACTAAATTTAAGAGTTGATTAAGGAAAAGTATTAGGTGTAAGAAATATTAATCTTTCATACTGCTGAAGAACAACATTGGGGGAAAACATTAAGTAATCACATCTAGATTTTCACACTTGCGTACTTGGAATCAAAAGGGAATACTCAGTCACTGTCTTTTTGATATTTATTTGAAGTTAGGATTCAAGCGAAACAATGTTTACTAAACTATTCAATGTGGTTGGTCCAGTCAGGTCAGGTCCATGTGATTACTCTGAGAGCTGTGTGTCTGTAGTGCTAGCCCTGCTTGGCAGGCATATTAGCGGTTAGCTCTCCAGCTCCATAAGGTTTTGTTCACAGCTTGTTTCTGCTTCCCCCAAGTGGCCAAAAAAAGTTACCACAGGTAGAGGCACCTGTTTTTGAGGGATAGCTCCTTTTGTCAAACTCAGTTTGTTAGCATGCAGCACCTAAGCTAACACTCTGCAAACTGGCAGCATGTGATGTTGTCATTTAATGGAAAAGGTTAATTTATGCTTAACGTTATACGGTATACAGACACGGACAGAGCCTTTTGTCCGTTGTCTTAACACTGGCAAATACTCGGCTATCGTTCCCTTCCAATTAATACAGGTAAAGGGATGGGTAAAACATTCGCTTCCGATGGCAAAGCAAATTTACGTCCTAGCATCACGTGGAGTTCAACTTTGGCGAACTTTGACTGGTGAATTTGAAGCCTCAACCATTAGCAAAGGGGTACGTGTGGAGGAGACACTGATTGTTATCATGTTTAATTAGTAGTATGATACTGGTCAAAAAATATACAAGCTGCCCCACATGAGAGATGGCACCTGGCTGGCAGTGAGTCAGGAAACAGGAAAAGAAGAAACTGTACCAATAAACAAATTTCATAGTATTTATTAGCAAGCTGGCTAACATTAGCTAAATAGATTTGTTCTGTCCTCTAGTGGATGTATCCATGTCAACATAAAGGATACATGAATGTCTATTTTCATACGTAATGGGAGTATAAATGAACCTTTAAGGCGAATCCTTTGAATCCCATCTGTTAAACAGGTCTGCTACACATTATGAACCTGTTCTTGCACTCAGTGATGGGACGATGTCACCGGGAGTTTAATGATACAGGATGGAAAGGGAAGATGTTAGAAATTTAGCAAGAATTGCCTTTGTTAGTTGTGTTTGCCTGTTCCCTCTTCTGCATATGAAAGACTCCAAAATAGCCAGATTGTTGAGCACTAGTACTGTGTAGGCTAGCCAGTGAATCAAACAGTGAAAACACATACCTCTCAGTGTGTAAGACTTTGTAGTGTGCACCTCTACATGTACATGGACGCCTATACCCACTACTTATCCTGTATGTAAGCTTGTGATACAATATTCAGCATGTTGCAAACACCACTGTATGATAAAAGAACACACTGTTTGATAAGCCATGATACCATGATAGTTTGAAGCTTTGTGTCTTAGTGGTTTTGGATGTTTGTTGCGGCCGCAGCTGGTCCTGTGGCTCCTCTGCTGATCACGCTGTACATTGATGTTTATCTGTCAAACCAAACGGCCTTCTCTCAGGACTCACTGTTCAGAGGCTATGCACGCAGATGGGAAGGAAAACAGACAGGCTGTGCTAGCTGCATCTCTGTGGCTCATCACTGATGTGACAACAGTGGAAGACATCATGTGGGTGTTTTATTGTTTCAGATTTGGTTGCTGCTTTCTTCTGTTCTTCAAGTGTCCTTTGTTTTTGATAAAACCCCCCCCATCCACCTTCACATCAGGCCCTAATATAACATCCTCTGCCTTTTCTTCACTACAGCCATGAACAACAGATAATGCTACTGTATCTCTCATTGCAAATGCTCAGAAAGAAAAATCTAAATTGCAGAATGGTATCAAATCACAAAGTGACTAATGAATGAAACTACTGGGGACAAGTAGTTGCAATGGTTTTGTCATGTGTAACCTTGCAATAAACGACCCTGAACATTTCAACATGGAGTCATGTCTCTTTAAAAACACAATGCTCAAAACAGCACAGTCAGGTTTTATTTATTAAATACACATATAATGTCTTACTGAGAACATAACTCACTTTTACACAGCATACAGGTAATAATGCATTTCAGTTCTGACATGTTACATATACAGATATTCAACTTCTTTGGCTACAGAAATCTTTGCTCAAAGAGGAAATAAAGACAGTCTAAAGTTCATGGTCTAATCAAGAGCACAGACGACTCATCTCTCCCCAAAATATCTCTTTACAACATTCCAATCTGATGTCTTCAGTTGAGTCTTGTCCCTCCATCCATCCACAAAAAATAAGAAATGTATCGGCACAACTTCAACGAAATATCATCTCGTCATATCTCTGTTTAGGACCAGTCTCTCTAATGTGTGTCAGGTCAGTCTGCTGTACGGAGGCAGTTTGGAAGGACCCTCCTCTTCTTCAGTGGTGCTCCGCTCAGTGGACTGAGCAGGAGAGTTGAAAAGCCTGTCGTCACCTCCTGCTGGACACAGACGAGAACTACATCACAGGACTGCCAAACACATGAATACCAGCAGGAGCTATGGGCGAGTATTAGTTTATAGACAACATTAGTTCTTACCTTGCCATGTACAAACCATCTCAGTGTCCCCAGGGTCACACTGAGGAACCAGTGTTTCCTGCACACACACAAACACACACAAGATAAAAAAACATCACATCCTTGGAAAAAGGAAAAAGGCCTGTTCACAAGAGAATCAACAGGATTTGCTCAAGTGGAGGCAAAACAGTACTAATAAGACCACCAAAGTGGAGTTTCTTATTGGAAAGCAATATTCACAAAACAATATTATGGCCTGAATAGAGGTATCTTTGTGATTATGATGTTTGAAGTACACAGTCTGACACGATTACTATAGAGGGCTCAAGGGATGATGTTTTTCTTTAGGCCAACGCAGAAGTTAGCGCCCCCCTGGTCTCTCTTCAAAAAGCCTTAAGGATTTTTCCATTTTGGATTATTGCAGAAAATAAGCTCTGTGGCAAACAAATGTTTATGATACTTATATGATTTGTTCAGCAAGATAATCTTCACAAATTGACACCACTTTTATGATTCCTGAAGCCTAAATGAAACTGCTGAAAATTAAAAGCTAACATTAGGCTTTAAACAAACTACACTATGGTCACATGACCTAACATCACCACCAAAACAAGACTGGAAAGCTATGTTCAGCATGATGGCGTTCTGTAGTCTCATTTAGCCACTTGCTAGCAACCGCCTTCTTTAAGACTTAACATCTCCAAAATTCACAAGTCAGGTATTTACTGACGTAGTTTATGTTGAGGAAAAAACGCGCAAGTCTCTTGAGCTTGTGTTAACCACAGACCTTATTTTAGGCATCTAACCAAAAACCTAAAGACCTCAAGACAAAGGAACCGGAACTGCTAAAACTCATTTCCAGGTTTTCGGACACATACCTGAAGCACTCTTTTGACTCTCTGCTAAACACTTTCTCTAAACAGCAACTGTCCTATCCTAGCTTAACATTAGTAGGCACGGCTGGCCTAATGCTAACGTAGTGTTACTTCAAAGGACAAGCAGCACATCATCAGCAAACTAAATTATTTTGTGGGGTTACAGATCGCGTTAGAAGAAACCCCATCCAAGAGAGAATGGTTGGCTAACTAGCTCTGTACTGCAAGTACAAAAATGTTATTGTTTTTTATCGTGTTTTATTTCCCCTTATTACATTTACTGTATGCACCAAACACCAATGCAAATTCCTTGTAAGGGAAAAACCTACATAGTATTAAATCTTTTTCTGATTCTGATTGCTACTCTCTGTTTTTGAGTCATGCAGCTTTACCACAATAACATATATGTAGCCATCAGTGTACAACTAACTCATAGAGCTAATATTAGCTTAATTAGTTAGCTAGCTACAGCTGATGCAAGCCGCCAGTGACAATTTAAATTTCAGCAGATAAAACTAACAGTCGCTGGCTAGAAATGAAAAGCTGCTTTTTCTACCTCTGTCTGAAATCAAGACCCCATTGTTTCAAAATTACTAAGATTTTTTTGCGGTATATCTGCCACCATTATCAGTGGAAATGACATGTGTGCCTCGGAGAGCAGAAAGTTTGATGTGCAGCAACAGTAACTGGGAGAAGCAGGCTTTAGCAAAGGGTCGATACAGTACATCAAAAGTGAAAAATTTGATTTTTTTTTTGTCATTTTAAAGCTATTTGTGGTGACTGTCTTCTTCCTTACCAATCCCGTTCTGGCATCGTAGCAGCCACAGCTGGGAAGACTACGGCAGCCCACATAGGCGATGAGAGAAGAGAGAACCAGGCCGATGGTGCAGGTCAGCAGTATGGTGGCGTTGGCCCCTTTCACCATCCGATGAAGCACAAACGTCTGAGCAGAGAGACAAAGAATGGATGGATCCTGTATTACGTAGGCATAGCAGTGATGTTGTTGCACACAGATTTCAGTCTTGGCCACTTTAGAATGAAAATACAGACAGTACTAACTGACCCTCATGCCGACAAGAAGTCCAGTGTAGTTTTTTAATCCACAAAACTTGTTCGGAGTATCGGAGGACAGGTAGCTGGATTTTTCCATACACTTGAAGTACATGGAACCCACGTCCAAAATCATTTTGAAAATGTAATAAAACTCTGCTAATGCATTTCAACAACGTCAGAACGGCTCGTCCGTCATAATCCAAGTGCCCTGAAGCGGCAGCATGCAAAATTGACTTGGAAAGACATAATTTACTCCACTTTTATAGCATAATTTCTCACTGTGGTCAGTTAGCCTGCAACTCGCGAGACTCGAGAACAAGAACGTCTCTGAACATTCTCGAGTCTCGCGCAAGTTGCCATGTAAACACAGCATGCCTGCAGGCTAACTGTCATTTCAAAATGATTTTGGACGTGGGTTCCATGCACTTCAAGCGTAGCTGTTATCCTCCGATACGCCGAACAAGTTTTGTGGATTAAAAAACTACAGTGGACTTCTTGTCGGCATGAGGGTCAGTAAGTACTGTCTGTATTTTCATTCTAAAGTGGCCATTTCCTTTAAGCATTTTAGCATTGCTCTTTCATAAAGCTTAAGGACTTGCAAGAGACTGATTTTTAAAAATAATGGCTTAAATGGAAAGAGCACAGACTGATATCTTTATCTCTAATGTGGGTTGAGTTCCACTAATGCTAGATCCCTTCCCATAATGCAATTTGAAAGTGACTTTCATCAGAATCTCTGACTCTGAGAAACACCTGTATTTAAACCTCCATACCCCCAGTTTGTAGCGCAGGCTTTCTGTTGTTAATCTATACTGAGATAACAAAAATAACCCTGATGACATCATCAGGGTTATTTTCTCAGACTCGACAAAGCTCCTCCAGAGTCGATGAAGACATTATGTGTGTTAAATTTGTTTGCCACTTTAACAATGTAATAACACTGACGAGAAATTAGAAGTTCTGCACCTATGTCAAAAATAGAAAAAATATAGTTATTTAATTTATTTCCTGATTTAAACTCAACTCCATTTAAACTCCCTCATTAAAGACACATGGGTAATGCAATGTCGTTCTGCTGTGGACTCCTTACACCTCAACAATTAACTGAACTATGGTCTTCACAGTGACTATCAAGCTGAATCACTACCTTTGACAATAAAAGAAAAAAAAACTTTCTTAGAGCATTTTGACTTGTCACAGCAAGAAAATCCCAGGTGTTACTAATAACATTAACACAGGCTCCATTCAATACCAGTGCCTGAACACTATTAATTTCACTTATTACACACGTGTTAACCAGGTCTGCTGTGAGGAAGGTAATCATGATTCACCAAATAAACAGTGGGTATCACTTAAAGGAAATCTTTTGTAGTAGTGCATCAACACATGCGTGTGTATTCGTGTGTGTGTGTGTGTGTGTGTGTGTGTATGTGTTTGCATGTGTGTGGTGGTTACCACTTGAGGACTGTCGTGGTGGTGGAAGACGTCTTCATCCTCTTCGCCGTAGGTAAGTGTCAGACAGGAGTAACCTGATATAAACACTGCCGCCACACAGGAGAGTCCTGCTGCTACCACCATCACACTCACCTGCAGGGACAGGACGACAAGCTCAAGACAAGAAAATGACACTCTGTATGTGTAAGTAAGAGACAGAGAGGGAGACAGAGAACCCAATTTGTCTGACTGGCATATAAAAAACGTATTTCAATTTGAATGTTTTCGGTTTATTTTACAAATATGTAGAGAGAAGCCATGCTATCAGTCTAAACAACATTCTAAAGTTTTGCTGTTTTAGTAAACTATGATTATGTAGCGCAAATACCAAACATGTAGAGAAATGTATTTGGAACTCCTGTCTAAAAACCCAGGTCAAGGTTCAATCTGTGGTTTAGCCTCCATCTAACTATTTATAATACTGACTAAATAATATCTTGTGAGTCACTGTTCTGATTTAATTTGTCCCAGAACATTGGGTTTATTTAGGGACACTTGGGAGTTTGGGTTGTAACCTCAAAAGGGGGATAGGGGCCAAGAGGAGTAATCTCTAAGGATGGGCATTTAAAGCAAATATTAAATTATCATAACGTACTCGCAAAATAAATAAATAACTAAATAAATCTAACATGATAATAAGGTCTAAAATGAACACCAAAGCAAAATTAAATATTAGCTATGATACGCAAGTTTAACCTAACATAGCTTGCATTGCACTTTTATTTTATTTACTTTGTCAAAATACTTTCAAACATGACTCTTATGCCTGGTCGCCATTCTGCCTGTCATATCAGATCAAGTGATGAAAACTTTTTAAACTCACTGATATCGGTATTGGCCTCTAAAATCCAGTATCAGTCGGGCTATAGTGTCAAATTCTGTTTCCCTTTAAAAAAAAGTTCCCTATAGCCTTGGACTTGGATTGGATTTAGTGTTTTCGACTTGATGCATACGTTCCCATAGGAGGAATATTACAGGTAAGAGATTGACATGCTAAAAAGAGTCATTGTAAATAAATAAGGTGTTCTATGATATCATGTAGGAATATACTCAGAGGCATAACAACAAGTTCCATGCCCAATGCAAAAGCAGCGTCTGTGGGCCCCTCGCCCTTCCTCTCTTGAGCCACGTCTCTCTCACGCACCTTTTGAATTTTGATTTTTTACAAAGTAAATTTGCTGTCTCCCCCTTTCCTCTATTTTCTTCTTGGGGTAATACATTAAAGTGTATGTTGTTGCTTCAGCAGCATATTTTTTTTAATTAAATTTTTTTTTTTTTTTAATAACAGGGACAGTACATATTAATAGACACTTGCATGTAAATATGTAGGATTGTAGCCATTGGCTAATTTCCATCCTTTGTCCCTGGGCAGGTTGATGTTCATGTACAGTCAATAAAACAGATATACAATAGCAATAAAAGGTGAAAAATACAATGACATTAAGACAGACAATAAACCATGTCACTCATAACAGACCATAATAAAGTGACCATAGGAATTTGGATGATCAAGTGTTAAAGTGCTAGATTGCTAAAGTGCTTAAGTTTTGAAGTGCTGTTGTATATTGCACGTTGCCCTATTGCACATATTCTGCACACACAGATGTGTGTGTGCAGGTGTTATTGCACAGGTTAGCATACATAGGTAAAATTATGTATGCACTAATTCACAGAATTTGCATACTTAACAAATGTATGTAAGCATACAAGGTCACTAGACTGGCTTGTCACCAGCAACATCCCCGACAACCCGACAACCAGACAGATACACAAAGAACAATACAAATATCATTTACATCCAGTACACATGACAATACAGCATATCCAATGACTTTTAGAATTCACTGTGATTGCAGCTTTGATTCTCCAATAACCACATTTTTAGATGCTTAGTGAAAGATGTAAGGGTTGATAAGTCACGTATGTCACTTGGTATCGTGTTCCATGAGTGAGACGCTCGATATGAAAAAACTGACTGCCCAAAAACACTTTCCCTGAAAGGGACCAGACAGTCACCTCTAGACCCTGCTCTGGTAGTGGTATGGTAGTCACTCACTTGCCTCTAGCTGTTTATAGGGACAAATCCTACTGCAGGGGTGGACTAAACCATTTTGCACCTTTAAGGGTTGAGAGGGGAAATAAAAAATTGCAAAAACAATCATTGCATGCTTTTCAAGCCCTCTGCCCTCCCAACTGCGACCCTAGGTTATCAATCCCACTTTCCCCCCCTACTACGACGCCCCTGAATATTGTTGAACATTGTGATGGTGCAACAAGTTCTGGGAAATGGCAGGAAATCACACACACACACACGGAAAGTTAGGTATGTTGACTGTCTGAGGAGGAGTATAAAAATGTTTGGTGGACTGCTCTACAGGGCTGTCTCATTGTTGGAAGCTGTGTCCACAATAAAATATCCCGCAAGGCTGTAAGATCGATCCTTTGTCATCAAGTCTTTAACAACAACTACAGGTGCAGTGTTCTGAAAGGGCTGGGTGACATAAAGACTATGTACAATATATAGATATATTTCAAGCAAGATACAGATTAAGACAATATCATTGATACCGATATAAGGTCAGGTTGTGTTACATAACGCTGTTCTTCAGAAAAGCCATGCCTGTGTGCATCTCTCCTCTCTCATTCTCTCTGCACAGCTCCGCCCCACTCACTCACTCACTCGTAAGTTCTCCAGCAGCACTAAGACACTGTTTGTTTAATCTGTCTGTTAACTAGTCTACAGTGTGACATCAGTCTATATGTTGCAGGTCCTACCCTACATCAGTCTGTGAGGTGAATGAAATGACTGCAGCAGCACACGTGCAGTACAGTGCTGTGCTACATGTGTGGGAGACAGAGCTGCTTGATTGTGTCAGGTGAGTGTTAGTTTGTGTGTGAGGTGGATCACAGCGCATCACCTTTATTCTTGGTAGCTGTAGTCTATTGTGTGACACTCAAACAGCGCCTGGATGCAGGCGACAGATGTGTTTAATAAAATGCAGCGACAACACAGACGTTTCATATACAAGACGTATATAACGAGGACAAAGTGTCTCTCGCTCCTTCCCTCCCTTTGCCTCTCTGTCGATGCTATGTGCATAAATAAGATTATTAACCTAAATAAACAAAAATATTTCAATCATTTTCCAGCACTAGATTAATTAGAAAATTTGCCATGGAAAATTACTTTTTTAGGCCTCCTTGATACTTTTATACTCATGCTATAGTTTTGTGTCCTGCGCTGCAAACCTTTAAACCTCTATAGCTCCAGTGATATGTGCAAAAAGTTAACATACAGCCCTGCTATTTATTTTATACCATTTTTCACTACATGTTGTGCAGCTGTATGGGGAACTGTTTTCAGTAAAGTGCTTGTGACATCTCATATGTGACTTTGACTTGCAAATGAACATGTGGCCCTTTTCGTAAACAACACCAATATATACATCTTGTATCGCCATTCAGCCTGAAAATAGCAAGATATGAATTTCTGTCCATATCGCCCAGCTCTATGTTCTATTATGTATATATGAAAAATCAAAAAGAACTTGCAAATCACAAAGGAACATAAACCATAAAGAGGCCAATGGGAAAGAAACTCACCTTGCCTTGAAAAATAGCCCACATATAGAGACAAGAAGAGTCGAAGAAACCATCTCACTTACCAGTCTTGAGTTTTTCCTCTGGGAGGCAAACAGCGCCAGCACACCTGGAGAGGCCATGACCTAAAAGGAAGTGAGAATAATGTCCTCAGTGAACTGACACACAAGCAGCAGGCAGACAAAGGCCAGTGTCAGCAGCTTCAGCAGGTTATTGATATGACAACTAAAATGTTCTAAGCTCCTGTATATCCCATAATCTCCTACATGAGGTTCACACCAAACTCCATTCAGTATTCAGGAAATTAAATGTTGCTTTATCAACAAACCTTTGTCAGATAAAGATAAATATAGATCTTAAACATCTGTAAAACATGTTCTACAGATTTACTGTTTTACATGAAGGTGAAACCTGCTGTCAATAACTCATGATACCACTTATAACTGCAGAGTTTGTGTGTCTCACCAGTCCTCCCCACACCGGGGTCCTGGTGGTACTCAGTGGGGTATCCTTGCGGAAAACAGCGTCCATGAAGCCACACACCACACAAAGAGCCGCACAAGCCACCTGGAGGACACCGAGGACGAGCACGCTCCTCTGGTTGAAAACGAAGTACCTGTATCGGTCCATTTCCAGGTGTTTACCCGCTAGAAAGTCCCCTGATACCGGTGCGTCCCTCTCCACGGCCAACGGTGAAGTTCAGCTCGTGGGTGAAACTTCAAGTTAGCTCGATGCTCACTGTGGTTTTGAGGGTTTTCTTTGTCAGAAACATTAGTCCGGGTGGTGACAACTGAGACAAATGTTTCTGAAAACTAAAACATTGTTTTCTTTTCAGAAAGCCTTTCTCACAGCAGCTCTCTCCAGTGGTGTGTATCTTCCGGTCTGCGGGCTGCTCTCACTCAAGTTTATCCATTAACCTGGCTGACCAGCAGCAGGTGGTGACTGACAGGGACTTTGCTGCCCAGGGTGCTGACTCTCAGGCTGCCAGGCCCCGCCCCCTCCTCCTGCGTTAGGCCACGGATTGTTTTGTGCCCTCAAACAAAAAGTTAAACAATTTCTGCTTCTAAACCTGTTCTAGCTCTATATGACCTGTAGAATAGGTTACATTACACTGGCCTGTGTGATGTTAGCATGTTACTTCAGGATACTTACCTGTAATATTAGCACGTGAACCCAGAACTGTTAAGGGACTACATAAAGAAGTGCACCTTACTTTTGAGAGTGAGGGAGGTGGTGCAAAAGGGGGGAGGCACTTCAAATATTTTTTAATCATTGTGGAGGGAGTTATATTTTCACATTTGGCTTAGGGGAGGGACATTCAACTTGAAAATGGTCGCATTTTGCATTTCTTAAACATACACTCAAAACCTGCAGGTGGGTTTTCATTAACAAAAAATTAAAATTACACCATTTATCATAGTAAGAAACTGTGAAATATGGTTATTTATAGTGAAGGGAGGGTCATGCATTTCCCTCCAGTCACTTAGAGAGACTGAAGGAAAAATATTTGTAGCTCCAGGGAGGGTCATGATATTAAGAGAAATGAAGGCACACCCCAGCAACCCCCCTGCTCTGATAAGTGAAGTACAAGCCCTAATAAATGGTAGCTTGAAACATTCAGTCAGCCAAATTCAAGTTTGGCTGACTGAAGTTCACCTCTGTATCACCAGATGTAGGCCATGAAAAGCATTCATGAAATATGAAATTATAGCCTTCTAACTTTGGATTCAAGCTACTTAGCATTTAGCAATGCAGTAATTTACTTTAAGATGTCTTTTCTCATACACTATTAGCTCTCATTTTGATCCTCAAATCTCAAAATACTTGCAGGAACTAGGAACTTCCCTTTAAAATCACTAAAAAATGTAGTTGGCCACTTTGTCTTTTACAAACACCCAATCTATGCAAGTGCAATGTTTTATTTTTTTATATTGATGGCATCATAGTTTCATCACAATGCTGTATTATTTGCTGATATCCCACAGTCTACAAAGATATGATTTTGTGTCAATTCAATTCAAGGGCCTGCAATCATTGCAATATTGACAAATGAGGCATGTGAATTGATTTTCTTTACGTTGGGCTTTATTTAGTAGCGTATGAACACAGATAATTAGGTTAGAAAAGTGGAACAAGCTCTCTGTAGGTCATTACTGTGGTGGTAGAGTCCTTTAGTAACAAATCACCAATGCTCAGGAAATACAGTACTTTACCAATGTCAGATATTCTGAATAAATTAGTCACTGTTATATAGACTGTAGATACTGTATGCCAACAGAAAAGGTCTACAAAGTTACATTTTTAAAATGCACGAAGCGGGCAAGCTGAATTACTTAAAATGAGGTGTGAGCTAAACAAATGTGAAAAATACTGTGCTGTAAAAGAGTGCTGTTAAACTCAACACCTTGAGGGGAGCCCTGTTAAGTAAACTGCAGCCACTGTAAACCAACTGACATACAGTTCATTGAAGATATAGACAGTGAAAAGTGAGAAAAATGGTAATAGTTCTTCATTATATCCTAAATTGAACAGCACCAACTATGAGCATGTAAATGTTGATTTCATGTAACATGTAATGGAGAGGACAGTGGTAAACTCAGACAGGACAGCACCTCCAGCCAGAGACATGTCTCCTCGACTAACATTTGGTTTCTTGCATAGTTCTTTTGTTGCTTAGGCCTCCATTCATACTGAATTGCTCAAGCAGTATTCCATTTGAATACCATATGAAGCATGGTAACTTCTCAAATATCTACGGTGTGGTGTGCAGCTGCAGGGAATATTGGTGCCATGAGGCTGCGGAGTCTTGTAAGGTGGTAGAGGGGTGTTTAATTGTCCAGAGGAATTCATCTGCATGTTCAGAGGCCAGTGGAAGCTGCCTGGCTCTGCTGGAACTCCTTCAGCTCCTGCATGTACCAATCAGGTGCCTCGGGGCCATTATTCCCTGATGGCTCGTGATTGTAACCGTAAGCGACCGTTAGCTCCTCATCTTTCTGCACAGGCCTCAAGGTTCGGACACACTTGATAGGCCCAAAACGAGGGTGGACAAACCTGCACAAACCAAAATAAATAAATTAATTAATTAAAAAATCAAATTCTGACAAGAAAGACAACCACAATGTTACCATGTTTTCCTAATAACAAATATTATGATGCCAGACAATAACTCAATATTATCATATATATATTTTCCTTTTTTGAAAGTATCTTTTTTATTAGAGATTTAACAGTAGAGAGGTGGCAAGAAATATGTGACTGTCATCTTGAAAAATACACCTCAGTTCTTTAGTGATAAACTAGTATATAGTGGTTTTTGTCATGTGTATGTGACACGTCAAGTGAGCACTGGTCTTCTAGTGGCACCAAGTCCACGAACAAATTTTATGATGAGAACTGTTCTTTATAGAGGCGTCTCAGTTTGCAATATGGTCTCACTAGCATTTGACAGATTAAAAATAGATATTTTATTTGAATTTTATTTTATTTCATTTACTTGGTGCAGTGAGTTTGTGACAATTTTGGTTTTCTTCTTTTGTCCTAATTTTGGGTTGAATTCTATTGTCTCATTGTTTTTCTGTGATTTTAAATTGACATACTTTTAATATTGTTTTGTGTGTGGACCCCAGGAAGACTAGCGACCACTTTGTGGAAGCTAATGGGGATCCGAATAAAGAATAAAGAATAAAAAATAAAGAGAGAAATGGATTGACATGCAACAAGGTCCTCAGCCTGACTCAAACCAGCAATGTTGAGGTTCATGGCCGGCATGTTAAACCCCTATACCCCACATATCATTGGCTTACTGTGGAATCATACAATAGCCGTATTGTGGTACCATTTTAATCATTCAAATAAATGATTTCCAGAAAGCTGTCAGTAAAACTGCTGAAATTATAGCTCTATCAAAAAGATCAATATCTGCCACAACCTCCAATATTCACATTTTGGCTGTTTGAGCCCTTTGTGATGTCATAACAATAACCCTGAAAAGGACACATTTATGTTTTGTGGATGTGCAGCATCAGAATGGGTTGCAGGTTTGTGTTTTCAGGTTAGAGATATTTGGTAAACACATACTGTAGGGAAATGTTCGATTGCATCATGACATCACATACCCTATGTTCTTTACTCTTAACCTGATTTACATAATTATGAGCTGGTGGTTTTGGGACTTCCTCAGTGAGTTGTGACTTCAATCCAACTGATAATATGACATGACCTGGCAGTTCATTATCACAACCTAAGTCTTAGGTAAAGCAGTTTTCCAAAACTGAGGTGTTTATAGAAGTATCATCTCAAACGGCATTACTTGGGTTATATACAATCTTGTTTACTAAGTTTCAAATGCAAATTGACACTTGACAGGTTTGGGCTGTGGCCCTGTATTGGTGCTGTATAGCCAACACTGTATCGTGTAGCTGTGTAGATAATGCTAGCCATCGTTAGCTATGTACATTGTTGTGATGACAGCTCAAAGTCTATGATCATAACAGCTTAACCTTCTATGTTTTGTGGTCAGATCAGCTGTTAAGTTTCTATAAATCTCTCCTGGACTTCTCCACAGACCGTCCTGGAGGGTTGGGCTTATACTGAAAAGGGTTCCCATAATGTAAAGAGGTGATTAAGGTCCTGGTATGAGAAGGTGCTTTTTGCCCCATATACATAAAAAAAAAAAACAATTACTGGACCAGTAAGTTAAATCTGACCATTTGCATTGACCTTGGTGCACCTTTTGGTAATGTTAACAGTTCTAAACACACACAAAGGTTTTTGCACACATTTAGCCTATTCATTTTAATCAGGAGCTGAGTTCCATTTACATCTTAGCTTAAACCATGTCATTTAAATATATTTCAGTTAGATTTAGTTAAGTTAGGTTAATTACTCAGCACTAAAATTCCATGACAACATCATCTAAGGAAGTTTGTGATAGAAGTAAAAGCTACTGCATAAACCTCATGCTGAGATTGTTTTTCAAGCTCAAGAATGAACTCTCAAAATTTTGAATCTTATTTCAAAAATGTATGACTCTCTTCCCCTCCCTGCCCTCTGCTCCTGTCAGTTTGTACTCACGGGTCATATTTGCAGTTGGGGGTGAAGGAGTGGTTTGCCTTGTGACCCAGAGAAGCACAGTATCTCTCTGTCTGGTCAAACGGCTGAGGGACATCAATCACCGTATCCTCATCCAATGAGATTGTGTTCCCGTTCAGAGCCCAGTCTCTGCTGTCCACCTGAGGAGTCCAGGTAGTCGTGACAGACAAATGGTTTAATAAGTAAACAATACTGCAAAATGGCCCAAGAAAACTGATGACACATGTAAAGTACAGGTGGGAAGCTCTAGGTAGCAATTATTGGTGCATCTAAATGTTTTATTTCTATACATGTTTATTTCTTCTTACAGTGTGACTACATGCTACATTTAAAACACAGCATATTTGTAATGATCCGTAACTAAAATAAACAGATGAATTTACTTTCATTATGTGATGTGCTCACTGGAAAGTTACATTTTACAACATGATGAGCGAGCTTGGTACCCAGCAGAACCTCGCTCAACTTTCCCCTTTCCTGTTAAACTCAGGGGTGCTGTGTGCTTCGCTCATTTATGTTGCATGAATAAGTAGCCACATCAACTATCAATTGTGATCTGAACGGCCTTTACCACATGAGGCCTCGACAGCACAGACACAAGTGTCTGGCTCATTCAGCTAGCAAACTAGCTTAGCATGGCAATGACACAGAAACACTAATACACACTGCGGCCCTCTTTGAGGCGTACATGCAATCTCCGGAAGTAAAAAGCTAACATTGGGCTATAAACAAACTACACTATGGTGTGATGGCATTCTGTAGTACTTCAAAAGTCCCGAGTGCGGCATTTACTGACATATTTTATAGCGTAGAACATAACGTAAATGTCTGTTAAGCTTGTGTTAACCACAGACCTTCAAGCATCTAACCAAAAACTTACTGACTTTAAGACGAGGGGACCAGGAGTGCTGAACTGCTAACTCATTTCTAGGTTTTAGTATGCATTCTTGTAGTACTCTTACTTTTCGCTGTTATAACCACTGTTATCTTTAACTACTTCCACTGTTTTCCATAATGTTAAGCTAACTATTTTAACGGTTTAACCATTACTTTTGGCTGACTATTTTAACCACTATTATTTAGCTATTTGAAGCATGTATCTATTACTTTTAGCTTTTCCAATACATTTTAACAGACTTAACTTGTCTGCTCTCCTGCTAACTAGTTTACTTTCTCAACATCTGGTGTTCCAGCTAAGGACATTTTTTCATTATTCAGATTTTAAAAATTGTTATTTCCATTTTTTCCCAAGTAAGTTTATCTTCTCTGCAATCTTTGACCACAGAGGTGGCCCTCTTTGGGAATCACTGCTCTTAATGATCTTTTTACTTGTGTCATACCTCAGAGTGTGTGATGCGTACTCCGTTATAAAAAGCCATCACAGTGTCAGCTTCAGCGTCTGTTTTGGCAAACAGGCCCTGTCCTGCTCCTTTGATCATAGAGTCTGCCACAAACACCCTGACACACAGGAACAATATGGTAACAGTATGAAGAAGTGGCTCTGCCCGGCTGACATTCTAAATGTGATGGTGAATTCAGTAGACATAATGTCTAACAGGTGAGCATATGTGCAGTATGAAGCTTACTAACCTTTGGCTTTCGTAGGGGTCAGGAAGCAGAGCGTTGGCAGTGATACAGGTGGACGTGGACTTGTCATACGAGTACACAGGACCTTAAAAACAGAGTATGTCATGTTGTTGGTGAGTTGTTCTAAATAACCCATCCATTAAATACAACAATATAACCAGAACTGCAGAACACAGTCCGATATTACAGTATGACTCATTCACCTTCCAGCAATATCAGAATTCATAATTACAAACTCTGTGATAGAGGATTTATTCATAGCACTCATTCCTGGACGGATGATTCATATCTTGAAAAACAAATGCGACAGACTTCAAGAAAGGAGACCATTCTAAATGGATCCATTAACTTCTTACTGCTGGGTGTGATTTCGAAGCGTGGCCTTCCGCTCTGGTTGGAGATCAGGGTGGCAAGGCGAGCCTCGATTATCTCTCCATCCACAAAGCTTCCATAGAGAGCCGTGCGCCCGTCAGGGTAGATGTACCCTACAGATTCACCAGTCATCTCCCCATCCTCATTCACCTCCCCAAACACACAGCCTCCATCCTAGACGCACCACAGTACACACCAACATACAAAATACACACAGTTAACAAAGACCATTCAGTTACTGTTCTTCTTCCATATGCACCATATCATAACTGTGTCTTTGTCTTAAAAAGGGCTTTCCGGAACATTCAGTATCATATAGGACTTGTAATGGTAAGATAAACACTTCCTAAACATGCCCCTTGAAGTGCCTTCAGTCAGGTAACCAAGTGAACTCTGTCAGTGTAAAGACAGTAGTGAGCACTGAGCTGACTCACAGGGTAGTAGACCCAGCATTCCCCACAGCGGTTGTTGTCTTTGTACTGGCCCTTGAACACCAGGCGGCCATCTGCATCGTACTCCTGAGCAGGCCCATTGAGCTCGCCATCCACATACGTCCCGTGGAGGACACCTCCATCTTCATATGTGTACACCCCCTGACCCTGCAGAGCATCATCTACATAGAAACCCTCCAGCGTACTGTGGAGGAGAGACACAAGGAGGAGGGCTGCAGTGGAGATATAATTAAACTCAATCACCTTAAATAAGTAGGGTCAGAATGAAAGTATTACTGCGTGTGTAAACCCAAACAGTGCAGATAATACCTTACTGGCTATAAATATCTGCCTTACTAACTTTAACTGTATTTACAGATATTATCAATTGTTTACTACTACCATAGAATACAAACAACAACAAAGTATTAGGGTCAGTGTTGAGAGTTTAAGAATGCAGTGGGGGGAAAAAACTAAGAAAACAAAATGGTGGAATTTCTGGAAAAACATAACATTAAGAAGAAAGAAAAAGTAGAAATATTTAGAGGATGAAGTAATGTATTGAGAAAAAAAGTTATGTGATATTTGGGAGTAGAGTGCTAGTATTAAAAAAACATGTAATATTTTTATATTTGAGGAAAAAAGTTATTATATTTCAAAATTAAAGAGGTAATATTCCAACTTTAAGGAGGTTATATTTTGAGGGGAAAAAAATCGTAATATTTAAGTGGTATTATTTTGAGATAAAAAGTTGTAATATTTCAAGATTAAAGTGACAATATTTCCAGAAAAACGACATAATATTATGATATTAATGATGTAATGTTCCAATAAAAAAAGTTATATTCTGAGGTTGAAGAAGTTAAATTTTGAGACAAAAGTCTTCATACGAAAATGGTAGAATTTTGAAGCAATAAATTGTAATATTTCAAAATTAAAGTGGTGATAGTTTGAAAGCAAAAGTCCTAATATTACAAGATTTTAAAAAGGTAATATTTGCATTTTATTTATTTATTTTAAGATTAATGCAGTATTGTTTTGAGAAATAAATGGTAATATTTTAAAATAGAAGAAAAGGTGATAATATACTCAGAAAAAACCTAACTTTTTCCTAGTACATATTTTAATATTTCAAGTTTTTTATATATATATTTCCAAACTTAAAGGAGCAATAAGCAAAATTCATCATTTCTAGATTGAAGGAATTAAAAAATTGCTATGTGAAGAACTAGAGGTGTAATTTCATCTGGAGTATACCATGACGTCACACACCCTCTCTCTGTGTTGATCTCCAGCCCCTCGTTTACAAGCCGGTCCGGCTGCACGTTCATGTACGTTCATGTGAATCGCTGCCTCCTCCCTCCTCTCAGAGCCCTTGGCCCTCCCTCCCTATAAAAGGCTACAGCCAGTGAGCAATGGCAGCGCGTATTTTCGAAGTGAAATGGCGGAGAGCGGAACGAAACATTCACCTGAAAACGACCAGGATCCGACATTACCTCTAAAGAAACAACGGTTGTTGGTGAAGAAGTTGTCGGATAAAGAAAGGGATAGAACTCGGATTAACATTGGCCTTGCATTTCCAAGGTGGAGAGCACTGAGAGAGCTAAAGGGGCTACAATCTGACTCGGAGCTAGCTCTTCTTCTCCTGGACAGGTACAACATAAAGTCAAATGTCTGTTTTAATTAGTGTTACAGTAACGTTAGGCACATGTCGCTATGTCGATTCAATTAAATTTAATGTTACAATCGTAGCATGGGTTAATGTCCGGAGCTTGAGTTATTAGCGGCTCTGTCCCAGCAATGGGTCAGGCGTTACGGTTGTGTTAGGTGAGTAGCCCGGCAGCCCAGCTAACATTTGCAATTAGCATTGTAAAATGTAGCCAGGCTAAAACATCACTCTCACTCACGGAGAAGAGTAGGAATGTTAGCGTTAGCTCCCAGTGTTAGCACTAGCCGGGATCCGGCGATGGCTCTAGCCAAGTCGGCTGCCACCGGCTACTGGAGTAACTTACAGCTACGGAGCACTTCTACCAGCTCTTCTAGTCACTGAGCCTCACCTCCATCTCAGCAAATATATTACATGTATTACAGGTACCATCATCATTGAAGTAGGCAGGGAAATAGCTAAACACAGCAGAGTGCACAACAGCAAACCTAGCGGTGAAACGATTTCGCTTTTTGCCCCTTTAACTGTAAATATTTTTAGGAAAAAAATATTTAAAAGAAAAGTAAAAAAAAAAATTCTATCTATCTATCTATCTATACATACATATATATATATATATATATATATATATATATATACATACACACACATAGATATATATATATATATATATATATATGTGGGACATTATAAGAAAAGGGTTGCTTTGAGAGAAACACATGCATGATTTAGCATATCATGACAGTCCACTGTGCTGTACTGTACAGTTACTATTGTTCCTTGTATTTGGACTGCAGTGTCACTGTCCTGTGACCAGGACACAGCTGTGGTCTGTGTCTGGTCTGATTCTGCCATTATCTTGCAATATAAGTATCACTGATAGGGATCAGCCCAGTTTGAGACAGTCTGATTCACTGTTCCACTGAAACACTTTGGGAAGTGACTGGACACTGCACTTTAATGGAGATGGAGGCAAACCACTCACAGATCAGTTTAATGCTGTATAGGATGTGTTTTCAAAAGTCTGTGTGGGTTTTACCAGAGAGAAGCCTTCAAGAATGAGCACGTGGTAATTGTTGTGGCAAATGTGCGTCTCGTTAACTTCCCCACTTCTGATACCTTTGTGGTGCACAGGAAGCTTTTTTATGGAGAGCAAACAAACATGTACAACTTCACAACTGTTTACATGATGTAGTATTAAAATTTTAATTTCATTTTTATTTCTTATTAACCATAATGCCCAATGTTTCATCTTATTCAAATTTTATAATTGAAATATTGACTGTCTCTGGAAAACACACTGCCAGATTTCGGCAGAACATGCTCTGAAACCAGAATGTTTCAAAATGCCTTTGGATGTAAACACTAGTGTTAGCTTGTTGAAAATGTACTGCTCTGATAAACATGTGACACGGCAGTCACATAGTTGAAATAAAAGTCTCAATTTTTCCTGCCTTATCTTAACAGTACCTTCCATCAAAGAAGAAGAACTTCCCCTTGCCATTCTTCTCTCCGTGGGTGAAGTGTCCTTCAAAACGATCACTGGATGAATAAGTTACTGTGCAGAACCCATGGGGCTGATCGTCTTCATCCAACGGACCTGAATACACAAACACAGATAGACAGACCTAAGTTAAGTACTGGTGATGTAACTCAGACATAATTGTGACCTATAAAACAATGACTTGGACCCACTTCTCAGAGCCTTTAACAAACCGAATAGATAATTGAGCATTGTAAATTTACTTTGGACAGAAATAACCAATCAAAAAAGCTAAAGCATGTAAATGTTTTATTAGAGGTTCTCAGATTCCCTGCTAAGCCTAAACTTTTTGCTTCATGATGCTCATGAGTAATCACGGATCTCTGGGAAGACTCACTTCTCTGTCTTTATTGTTTCATGCAGACACGCCCCAGCAGTAGTGACTGCGACATCTAAACAAACACACAACATGGGACTAGGTGGTGCACGTGGCTAAGAATGCACATACAAAATTTAAAGCTGCACTGATTTATTTTGTAGCCACTAAGGGGCAGCAGAACAAGCCGTAACATTACACCTAACATATTATCACCTTATGAAGACTGGTATTGCTTCTAAAAGGGGTCCATCATCACTGTGAGTGAGTGCAGCTTTATTTTTTTATGTTTTCAGCCATCAGAAGGCGCTATGTCTGTCAGGATGATCTCATCTCAGCATCTCTAAATAGATTTCAGAACCTTCCTCAGTATCCATGTCAATTAGACATTACAAATCATATCAGTATCCTAACTTTGTTCCTAAGTTATATATGGACATAACAGGAAGAAACCCCTAAAATAGCAGTGGTTTGGGATTTTGTGAAACCTGCCCATTAGCCCTCATTCTTTTTGAGTTACTGTATTTCCAGTGTCCCTTGTGGCCATCATCGGTATGGAGTCTGTCCTGGGTGAATGACAGGACTTTTGCTCATCAAGAGTTGTCTTTGTATAGGATTTATTCTAACTGTATTGATGGGTCACAGCTATGTCGTATTTCCTGTTAGACCCTGACAAATCATAAAAGATCATGTCACACGAGGTGCGAACAACAAAAAGAAACAAACATTCACGTTTTTCCAGATTTGCGTTCAGTTTTCACACCTACAGAAAACAAACAGGAGTGTGTGTCACATAACGGCTTTTATTAATTCAGCTCTTCTGACACAAACAACAACACTTAGGCGAAAAAATCTCTCACGTCGGTAACTTAGAAGAAATACAAAGTGTGAAAACACCACGCAAATTTAGTGTTGCCACATTTCAGAAACCGAGCACACGTGTGGCAGACTGTGAAAAACAAAACTATAACCTTTCATGTTATTTGTTATTTCCTGCCTGCTCAAATCTGTCCAGCAGCGGGGCACTGCTATCACCTAGGCCGCCCTCACCCGCTTGTCAGGCGGGTTGCCTTCGGAAATGAAGTCCGTGGCGCTGTGAAGTTACCCAGCAGGCCCAGCGACACACTGACTCATGGAGATCAACGGAAAATTCACAATCTCAGAGCGGCAGAGAAATATCGTACATAACCGACACCTCATCGTTTAGAGGTGAATAACAAGAGGAAGGTGTTGCTTACCTTCCACAACCTCTTCTACATTGTCATCATCGCTGTCCATGCTGCAGGAGGCTGCTGGGTGACCACGCCACAGCTCTGACTGTTTTTCCTGTCACCCGTAGGGCGTCATGTAGACATGACATGAGCAGAATCAGAATCAGAATCAGAACCAGCTTCATTGGTCAGGTATGTGACATTTGACTTTTTTTTAAAATTTTTTTATTTTATTTTATTTTTGTTGCCCTGTTCAAACACGGAAATGGACATATAGATAAATATGTATTAAAAGTATATAGGCTTTATAAATAATACAATGAACAACAGCACACAATGTCTATAATTCAGACTGTTCTGTACATTGTAAACAACAATATAGCATTACAGAGTGCAGAGTGCAAATATGATGCCAATAAATGTAATGATTAATGTAAAAGGTTGTGATGTAGCTGGATATACAGTCTATAAATGTACACAGGTAAATTGATGTGACAACTGATACATTTGGCAGTTTTTACAATGACTGCACAATTTTTGCATTTCATTTTGACTGAAAAAAATATTTATTTATTTATTTATTTATTTATATTGGTATGTTGTGACACATTTTACCTTGATAAAAAAAATCAAAGCTCCTATGATTTGGATTTTGCATTTGGCCTTATTGCAAATTTTGATAATATTTTGATTAACTGTTAAGGCCTAGTTTTTACTATACAGTGAAGAAGACAAATGAGACACAAATTGGCACACATTATATTATCAGTTCATTTATTTATCTGAAATCAGATAAGGCATTCAGTTTCACCGTGCAGTTATGCAGTCATTGGTCTGGGTGGTAAATGATGTGCGGCCCCTCCTTATCCTGGGCAGCAGTGTTACGCCCCTCTAGAAAATTGACCCCACCCACTTTGGAGAGATTCTATATTAGTTTGGAGTATGTAAGACCATCTCTTTTCTAATAAATCATATGGGTAAAATTATCTGACAAGACAACAGCCAGCTGTCATGATGTGTTCCTTTAAGATGGGAAACACACTACATTCGCATAGTGGACAGTTTGGTAAATGTTAGGGTTTCCTGTCTTTCTTAGTGTCTTATTTTAATGGCATCTGATATTGTTCCTCCTGTTCACAGCGTGTGTCTTTGTTCCTTTCAAGTTCTGCCTGTTGTATTTAATCTTTAGTCACCACATAGTTTAAAACTGTAGTGAACAATTGTTGACCACAAGGGGGCATAAAACAATTGAAACCAATCATCAATCTCTGGGGCTGAAAAATAAAGCCAACACAAGTGTCAAAAACTGCAGTTCATTGCATTGCCACTTGAGGCTGGCTCCAGAAGCCAGTCAGTCCCTATAGACCAGCCTGGTACAAAATGATCTTGGTCTCTATGGCTAATTTCCTTGTTCATGACATCTGTAAGGGGTTGAATTTTTATATAACTCACCCACCCATTTTATTAAGGCTAAATTATGCATAATAAAGGGCGGGGCCACTTTGAGTGACAGGCTGTCTGCCGATAGTGTCCCCAGCCTCACAGTCAGATCCACCCCTCACTCCTCCGCATTGCCAGCCTCTTGTCCAAATATGGTCACTTCTGGCTCGAAAAACATAAAAACAAACAAACAAACAAGATGGCAAAGGTACGGTGGCCCTGAAAGGTCACAGCACTGCAACTTGCAAAAAGACAAAACACAAGCAAATTTAGAAAACATTTTCATCAATTTGACAACACGTGCGCAGCATTTAGAAAACGCGCTGCAAAGACCACAACACAACACATTAGAAAAACGCGCTGCAAAGACCACAACACAACACATTAGAAAAACGCGATGCAAAGACCACAACACA
>NC_065509.1:8169899-8171109 GCF_006386435.1 Epinephelus moara | reverse complement strand
GTTGAATTTTTTCTGTGTTTTTTCTATGATGTGGTTAAAGTTCATAGGGCACCTGTTGCTTGTGTTTTTGTTGATGGTGATTCCCAAATAGGTGACAGACTCTTTTACAGGTATGTTGGAGATGGATGTACTATTACAGGTTTTGAGTGGGAGCAGTTCACACTTACTAAGATTCAGGTGAAGTCCGGATGCTCTGGAAAAAACTGAAATTCGGTTAACAGCAACTGAAATTTGTGAGGCATTTTTTAGAAATAAGGAAGTGTCATCTGCCAGTTGGCTGATGACGATTTCCCTGTCTGCTATAGATATCCATTTGATGGGGCTCTGCTTAATAAAGTCAGAGAGCAATTGGGCACATATCAGAAATAAATATGGTGACACAGGACAACCCTGCCTGATTCCACAACCTAAATCAAAACGTGGAGAAGTACCTGTGTGCATTTTAATTGAACAATTCGCTTTTTTATACATGGTTTCTATTGCTGAACAAAAGTATTTACCAAGGCCAAATTTCTGTAGTGCCTGGAACATGAATTTGTGTTCAATGGTATCAAACGCTTTGCAAAAGTCCAAAAAAAAGACGCGGATCCAGCTGCAGCCCCGGAGCAGAAGCCCCTGACGTGACACAAGCCTCTGGCTTGACGGAAGTGCCCCTAACATGACGGAAGTGACGTGTTTTGCTGGATAGTACTGTCACGGTCTTTGTGTGGAACTGAGCTCGCAGGACATAGCATCTCAACGCAGTAGGTTTCAGGTAAGCTAACTGGAATAAACTGGCAGAAAATAGCTGTTGTTTATTCTGTGACCGTAAGAAGAGGTCTCCGGTGAGTGGCGAGGGCAGGGCTCACCTATGGTCCCGCCCGGGCCTGACCTCCGCGGCCTGGACGGATGCTCAAGTGTGGGTGAGAGGAGCGAAGAGGACCGCGGAGGTCAGGCCGGGCGGGCCGACACCGTGTAGTCAGGCCGTTACAACACTAAATTAAGCAGAGTGACGGACACAAAGCCTTCAATCTGGCTAAAAGACAGCTGAAATGCTAAACAAAAAAAAAATACAGTGGAGTTTGGATTTGTTTCTTGAAGTTATGTGCTCATCATCTTTTCTGTGTCTTGCAGGCTGCCAGGAGAAGAGGACTGGCCGTCAGATATTGTTTGTGGAAATTTGTAAATAAAGTTTGTCAAACTGACTTTTGTCTCTTCATTGTGCACACTT